>NW_005871862.1:40095-53618 GCF_000147115.1 Myotis lucifugus
ACCGGTCCCAGGACCGATTTCTACAGAACTCTGTCACCTCCGCAGCGGCCCCGCCTCTCTGCGCCAATGGGGCGCCGCTGTCGCTCCACCCTCCTGGGCGCAGCCACAGGGGCTTGGCCGAAGCCTGTGGCATCAGCTCGAGGACCTGGCCGCTCCCCGCCCCCCATCTCAAGGGCAGAGGATATAACCCGGGACCCAGCCCAGAGGCAGATTGAGGCCAATGACCCCCGTGGTGATGGGAAATGTGCCCTTCCTGGGGCTTTGGTCTCAGACCTCAGACCAACGTCCAACGTCCACACTTATTTAAATGGTGAGGCCATGCAGCCTTGGGTGAGACTCTAGAAAGATGCACGTGTGTATCTAGTACTAGATGCACGTGTGCCAAAGGTCCCAACATTCTGTGAGCCGGCCTTTTCTCTCCGACCTCGGTCTAAAGCCACGTCTGCGAAAGCTCCCATCTCCTCAAATAGTTACAACCCATGGCTTTTCGCCTGAAGCCCGCGCGCATGGCCCCAGTTCCCTGTTGAGCTATTTATTTCCCCGGGGAAGAGCCGGAAGCACCCTCAGATGCTGTTCGTAGCCACCCCGAGTGGACGCTGAGAGCGGCGCCCACTGCTGTCCCCCGGGCCCTCTCCTTCGGCGGCACCAGGCACCGCCAGGGCTGGGGGCATCCGGGCGCGTTTCCAGTCCAGGGGGCCTGCCGTCGATGGTCCCCTGTCTCATATCTGAAAATGGACTTTGTTCTCCAGACTCTTCCCTAAGAAGACTGGGCTAGTGACCAAGATCCAAGCCTGACCGGGGGCCTGGGCAGCGGGCGGGGAGGCACCGTGGATGCTGAGGTGAGCGAGGGTGTGGCAGGTGGAACAGCAGCCTCGCCCGAACTCTTGCCCTGGCGATGCTCTCCTGTCGCCCCCCTCCCTGAGCCTCATCTCCCGCCTTCTAAATGCCGGAGGCCAATGAAATCATCTCCAGTTACTTCCAAGACCGTGGTCGCATTGTTTTGCCTTTGGAGTGTAATTGCTTCTTCCAGCATGTGCCCTGTGTGCCAGTACTAACGAGGGAGCAAGTGTGGCATGGAGCCGAGAGACCAGGCCTTTCTCACCGCCAGCCTTTCCCATCAACTGGAAATGCAACGTCTTCAAGCACAGACGCCCGGCGGGCTTGATGGAGGAGCACGAGGAGTCAGAAACGTGACATCCTACAAGCGTAGAGTGAACATACGGTTTAATTCGCCTCATTATTCAGTGAGGCCCCCGGAAAGTGAAGGAGACCCACCTGAGGGGCTGAGTGTTTGCAGGGAAGTTAATCGAGGGATGCTGGAGCCAGAGGAGAGCCAGGCTGGCGAAGGCCATACAAGGCAGTGCACGATAACCAGAGAGGGATCTACAGATTAACAACGTCAAGGCTCTAATCGAACCCTAAAACGTAAGGAATCCTTGGCTGAGCTACTAGACCAGGCCCTGGAGGACACGCTGCAACCTCTGCTTTATTGGGTGATGCTGGAGGCTCCTGAATATGTCATAAAAGTCCGAGGCCCAGGGAACCCTGCAGCCGATTCGCCTCTGCCCACTCTCTCGGCAGGTCCCTCACTGGGTGACTGGGCAGACTGTGGGCTCCCGAGGGTGGTTTGGGAGGGACAGCTCACACACTGTACGTCACTCACGGGAAATACTTCCTAAAAATTTATCTTTGTTGTTGACAGTATTACAGATGCCCCCATTTCCCCTGCCCCTCTCCCCTCTGGACTGACTCCACTCCACCCTAGTCCTTTATCGCGCTATTGTCTGTGTCTATGGGCTGTGCTTACATGCACACAAGCTCTTTGGTTAACCTCTCCCCACCCCTTCTCCCTCCTTCCCTCTGAGAATCATCAGTCTGTTCCATGCCTCCATGTATCTGTATCTATTGCATTCATCAGTTTATTTTGTTCATTAGATTCCACATCTGAGTGAGATCATGTGATACTTGTCTTTCTCTGACTTATTTCACTCAACATGATACTCTCCAGGTCCCTCCATGCTATCGCAAAGAGTAAGAGATTCTTTTTTTTTACAGCTGCATAGTATTCCATGGTATATCCACTCATCTACTGATGGGCACTTGGGCTGTTTCCAGATCTTGGCTATTGTAAATTGTGCTGCTCTGAACATAGGGGTGCACACATTCTTTCTGATGGGTGTTTTGGGATAGGAGAACTATTTGATAAAAGTGTGTCAGCTTGGCTTAACCCACTCTCCTTATTCCTAAAATCTAATTCCTTTGAACTTCGTTTCTATTTAATTTCCATGTTGGTTTGTTCTTGTGAGTGAAGGGTAGGAAGGAGGGATGTGAGTGGTGAGTCGGCCAAGGGTCCAACAGGGCCTCTCGGACCTCACTGAGCTCTGTCCCCTGGTCTCGGGGGCCTCTTAGCCCAACAATATCGCCTCTAAAGTCCTCGTTCACTTGCAATTCAGTAAAGAAGCCACCAAAACGCAAGATTCTGGTCATAGTGTTTGATTCAAAGGGTCATGTCTAGATTGTCATGGTCCATGGCCAATGGACATGAAGTGCACTCGCAGCCAGAGAGAGCCACGGAGATGTGGTTTTCAGGGGGTCGCTCGTGGCAATAACCGAAGTTGGACTAGTGATTTGATGTCTAGCTTTGGGGAGAGATTAGAACAGCGGTCCTCAAACTTTTTAAACAGGGGGCCAGTTCACTGTCCCTCAGACCGTTGGAGGGTCGGACTATAGTTTAAAAAAAAACTATGAACAAATTCCTATGCACACTGCACATATCTTATTTTGAAGTAAAAAAACAAAACGGGAACAAATACAATATTTGTATTTGCATGTGGCCCGTGGGCCGTAGTTTGAGGACCCCTGGGTTAGAATGTGATAGAAACCCTTTCTTTCGAAAGAGTCAAGGAGCAGATACTCACACATTATCTTGCACTTAATTTGATTTGGGGCGATTCATGGGCCCATGACCCATCCACAGATTCTGGTCAACTCCCACTTTATTTTTTTTTAATTAAATCTTTATTGTTCAGATTATTACATTTGTTCCTCTTTTTTCCCCCCCATAACTCCCCTCCTCCCAGTTCCCACCCCACCCTCCGCCCTCACTCCCCACCCACTGTCCTCATCCATAGGTGCACGATTTTTGTCCAGTCTCTTCCCGCATCTCCCACACCCCTTTTCCCCCCAAGAATAGTTAGTCCATTCCCTTTCTATGTCCCTGATTCTATTATAATCACCAGTTCATTCTGTACATCAGGTTATTTATTCACTTGATTCTTAGATTCACTTGTTGATAGATGCATATTTGTTGTTCATAATTTGTATCTTTACCTTTTTCTTCTTCTTCCTCTTCTTAAAGGATACCTTTCAGCATTTCATATAATACTGGTTTGGTGGTGATGAACTCCTTTAGCTTTTCCTTATCTGGGAAGCTCTTTATCTGACCTTCAATTCTGAATGATAGCTTTGCTGGATAAAGTAATCTTGGTTGTAGGTTCTTGGCATTCATCACTTTGAATATTTCTTGCCACTCCCTTCTGGCCTGCAAAGTTTCTGTTGAGAAATCAGCTGACAGTCGTATGGGTATTCCCTTGTAGGTAATTGAGTCTCTTTCTCTTGCTGCTTTTAAGATTCTCTCTTTGTCTTTTGCTCTTGGCATTTTAATTATGATGTGTCTTGGTGTGGTCCTCTTTGGATTCCTTTTGTTTGGGGTTCTCTGCGATTCCTGGACTTGTAAGTCTATTTCTTTCACCAGGTGGGGGAAGTTTTCTGTCATTATTTCTTCAAATAAGTTTTCAATATCTTGCTCTCTCTCATCTTCTGGTACCTCTATAATTCTGATGTTGGTACGTTTGAAGCTGTCCCAGAGGCTCCTTACACTATCTTCATATTTTTGGGTTCTTTTTTCATTTTGCTTTTCCAGTTGGGTGTTTCTCGCTTCTTTGCATTTCAAATCTTTGACTTGATTCTTGTGCTCCTCTGGTCTGCTGTTGGGAGTCTGTATAATATTCTTTATTTCAGTCAGTGTATGCTTACTTTCTAGATGGTCCTTTATCACACCATCGAGGGTCTCATTAGATTTCCTGTACATCTCATCAAGTTTATCGACAGACTCTAGAAGCCTCTTGAGAGACCTCAAAAGTGTGGTTCTGAACTCAGTATCCTCCCTTGATAGTTTTGTCCTGTTTCTTTGTCTCTGCATTTTTTACGCTTTCTTGGTACACCCCCTAGTGGTCTTTGTGCTCAGTCTTGTTGTAGTTAAGCCTTGATTGTTGTAGTTAATACTAGAGGGATTTGACCTCCAGCCAACTCCCACTTTAGAGAAAGAAGGAGCCACGTGAGCCAGGCCGGGTGCGAACCGGGTCATCACAGCCTGTGTCCAGGGCCTGACCTGACCTCCACCTTCTCTCGGTCGGCTGCATTTCCGTGTGGGCACCAGCCGAGATGTCACAGGAAGGGAAGCCCACACACAGTTCTCTGGATAGCACAGCCCTCTGTGGACCTGCTGTAGTGATAGTTCCTGACATCACCACGGGCCGGGGGAGAGCACAGAGCCGTGGCCCAGGTGCATCCTCACCCCGCCCCCGACAAGCCCAATGGCCTGAGAGAAGGCACTTAACCTCCCTGAGGCTCACGGTGCTCACCTGCGAAGCGGAGATGACCAGGAGGAGGGTGCAGAGCACAGCCCACGGCGCCTTGCCCCGCCTCGCCAGCTGAGTAGAATCGGGGGCAGGTCACACGGTGAGGACAATAGGGGTTGTCCCCCAAAATGTATGGACACTTTCACAGCTGGTAGCTCAGCTTTGAAAATGAAATGTATTTCCATAAACACTGCCTTATAATTGTTCCAAGTGTGTGTATACATTTTGGGGGACCTCCAGCACGCACCCAGGAAAGCCAACACAAGGTGATGTAGGATTTGTCCTGCTTGTGTTGACAAGACTTGTCGAGTGGTTTTATGTCCTACCTCAACTCCGAAACCTGGGTCGTCACGTTACGTTGAGGCTATAACGACGTCGCATGCCTTTATTTGTAATCTAAACAGCAAAGCAGAGTTTACTGACTGTGATCCTGCCTTTCAGCTGTCGGAATCCTGAGCTTTATAGAAAAGAAGGGAACCTTAATACACACTCTCCTCAGCAAAAGGAGTCCATTGACATGCACGAAATACGACACATTCCACCAGCTAAAAGCAGAATGTAAAATGTTTCCATCCACTCAGTTCTCATACTGGACACTGATCTGGAAGGTTTGCCAAGGATGTTATGAAACCCACGTCGCTGGCGTATGCTGTCTTCCCTCCGAGGTGTGACTGCACTTGATTATCTTTTGAACAAAACTGAAAAGCGTCTGTGCTTTTGAGTGATTTCTGTGTTCAGCACTAAAATGTGGGGCCCCTACTTGCCTAACTCACCTGTTAGATGGTTGGGTAACCATGGTGGAGCCTCAGACTCATAATGAAGCATAGCAATCCCTCCTTTGGGAAACTGCTGTTTGAACTACTCTGTTATGCTTAGTCCCTTGTTCTGTAGGTCAACTCTGTTATTTTTAGGCAGTCCCTTATTCTGTAAAGTAACGGTTGTAGTTTAAATAATAGAAAAAGATAAAAACTTAACTGTCTGACCTTGCAAGCTAGCCGTCTGACGTCATAGGCAAATGCTGATAATCATTTCTCCTGCCAAGTGTTTGTTCATTACGTAGCCAAGATCACAAACTGTCTGCAAAAATAACGTACACAGAGCTCTTTGTGAAATCTGCAGACAAAGAGCTCAAAAGGGTATAAATAGGGAAAACTTCCTCTATGTGTTCGCTCAGAGATGTGGGAGATACCACCCTCTGGGCCTGCATGTAATAAAGACCCCTAATTAATTGGCTTGTCAAGGCGTCTCTTATCTAGCTCGCCGGTTTACGATACAACAATAACAGCAGTGCCAGCTATGAGCACGGCCTGCCCGGCCTGTGCTAAGCTGTGTACATGTTACCACTGACCCTACCCACAGCCGCACAATATAATGTTGTTTTCCTCTTCTTTCGAATCAGGCCGACAGGGTGTGGAGAAGTCAAGGGACTGATCCTGGGTCCCCACTGCGTTCCCCTCTAAAGCAGCACCTACCTTAGCTGGTGGGTGCACTCCCTACACCCGCCTGCTCACCCGAGAAAGGCAGGGAGTGGCCCTGTCACACGGCCCTCCCCTGGGCTGCTGTGGCCACCGCAGGAGAGCATCTGTGAACGCCTGGCTCTCGGCGGGCGCTCAGCTCCGGTCCCTGTTATCAGACTAAAAATCCCTCCGTGCCCGTATCTACTGTATCACTTTGCATCAATGTGCAAATGAGTAAAAATAAAAGCGCAGAGGGCCTGGACGAATGGATACAAGTGAGTGAGAGATGGGCACTCCGGTGGGTCGTGTACACAGCCACCTCACCTCCGTGTCCTTCACCAGCTCCCTGCACCCACGTGTTCTCCGTCGCCCGGTAACCTGGCCTTGCGTGTCCCACAGGTGCGAAAGTGCGGAGCTGGACCACGCCATCCGCGACCTCATCGAGAGGAGGGCGGCTCCTGGGCCCCGGGCCGCCCCCACGGGGGCCATGCCGCTGCACGGAGGCTCACGCTCCCTGAAGGTAAGGCAACGCCTTCTCTCTGCTTTGTCTCACCACACCTGTCACCGTGTTCACCAAGAAGGATGGATGGGGACATCCCCAAGTCCATCAGTAAGGAACTTCCTGATGCCCAAAGGACAAGGCTGTGCGCAGCCACTTCCTGTTACAGAGGGAACCCTGAGCAGAAGCGCTCCCCGGTGAGAGTGACAGCCCATGGCCACCAGGACGCCGGGCTCCTGTAGGGAGAGGGTGTCTAATGCAGCCAGGACGCCCGTCTGGGAGGAAGTGACCGATCTATGTAAGCCCGGTCATGCTGGGCTACCAGCATCAGCAGGATGCACGTGCAGTTTTAAAAAAATACTTTTTTTCATTGATTTCAGAGAGGAAGGGAATGGGGGAGAGAGAGATAAGAACACCAATGATGAGAGAGAATCATTGATCAGCTGCCTCCTGCAGGCCCCCTACTGGGATTGAGCCCACAACCCAACCTGGACATGTGCCCTGACTGGGAATCGAACTGTGGCCTCCTGGTTCACAGGTCAACGCTCAACCACCGAGCCAGGCCGGCAGGGCTGCGCATGCATTTTTAAGGAAACGAAGCCTTCCTGATTGAAAGCGTGGTTTGGCTGCCAGCTTCCTCTTGTTTGGGGACATTTGTCTCTGGTGCTTTCTGGGAGCAAATAAACGCAGGGTGAGCGCTCTGGGCCACCGGTGGCGGCGTTCTGGAAACGCACCGTAAGCGACCACACTGGTCTTCAGCTCCGTCGCCCTCCCCACGGGAAGCTGTTCTTTTGAAATGATCTTTTTTTTTAAATGCATTGTAAGTAAATGTGAGAGCATGGCTGACACGAACAGATGTTGCCTAACTTCTGTTTTACTTCCTGCTTCTGAAATGATTCATGCTCGTTGCGCAAAAGTTACACCCAGCACTGAGATAAGGATAAAACCACGTGGAGACAGATTTACTGAGGGGCCAGTGAAGCTCGGGTTCCCGTAAGGGGCATTGTCTTTTGTTCCTGATTTGCACTCACAAGTTGGTGTCTTTTTCTCTTTCAAAGGAGGCCCTGGTGATGTGCCAGCCTCGGGCCTCTCTGAACAGAGATTGTGCCCTTGAATCTCCTCCAGGGCACACCCGAGCATCGTCACTGAGCATGTGGGGTCTGTGTTTCTCTTACACACACACACATCCACACGCACGCACACACACGATGCACACGCACACATGTGCACGCACACACAATGCACACACACATCCACACGCACGCACACACAATGCACACATGTGCATGCACACACATCACTTGTGCACACACAACACATGCGCATGAACACAAGGTACACACACGCACATGCACACACACACATACACACTGTTAAAATTGCCCTTCATTTAATAGCATGTTGTGACTAGCCCTGTGCCTCTTTGTGTCATTCAATTAATGAACAGACAGTATTTATTGTACGTGTTCTGTACCTGTGCATGTTTTCCTGAAAATGCACTTTTTCCTGAAAAAGTCATCTTTCCTTTCAAAGTCAGCAGTGGCTCTGCTAAGGGCTGAGCAGAGGCGGCCTCTCCTTCCTCCTCTCCTTCCTTCCCTCTCTCCCCCTCTCCCGCCCACTCCCGCCCACTCCCGACCTCCTGACCCTCCCCCAGGCACTTCTGACCCCACTAGGACTTCCTCCCGTCCTGGAAATGCACGCTTCTCTCTAGCGCGCCCGTCTAGTCCTGGAAAGACGCCTGCAGGTGAGAACTGAGCCCCGCCCCTCAGCCCACTTGCACTGTCAGCCCCAGGCCCACTTGCTCACGCCTGCCTCCCGCTCTGCCCATGTTGTCCCTGATCCTTCCCACGTGGCAGCGACCTCCTCTGCTGTCTCGCTGCCACCCTCTTGGGGACGCATTTCCTCTCTTTGGGGACTTACTGAGGCTGCCTCTCCCGTTAGGACACTGTTTCCCCTACATGTAGGTCTCAGGTCTCGGTGAAAGGTGCTCGCCTTCCTGCACCCACACACCCAGGCCAGGGAGAGCGCATTCCTCACCACGCTTTTTATTTTCCTGGTGACGTGCCAGGTAGAGGCGTCTGGAGATCGAGGGGGAGGAGGTGAGGCCAGCGATCACAGCGATGGGGGAGATGGGAACTGGCCATCGGAGGCAGAGGCAGGAGGCCCTAAAGTATCCGGTTGCTGGGCAGCAGGAGGGCCGAGCTCAGGGGCATTTGGGCTCCTGACTCCTCACATTTCCACCACCTCCCACCGGCTCACAAGTGCTCAGCGCTCCCCACTTTTAAGCGGATGTGAGAGCACAGTATTGTCTGGCGGTGTTGCGGCTCCCCGATCCCAGCCTCGCTCCAGAGCACGGTGCCCAGGGCTTCCCAGCTGCTTCCCCCGCAGCCACACCCTCTCGGTCAGCCCAGGGGTCCTTCCCTCTGATTTCACACTTGTCCTCTCATTGGCATTAGACTCAACTCACTCACTCAAATGTCTTCTTCCATCGACATCTGTAATGTGAGCCCCCAGGTCCCCCCTTTTCTCGGACCTTCCCCCCTCCCCCTAAGCTGGCTGTTCTCACCTGCCTGTGTGCTATGTCAGACTCACCTGGGTCTGGACGGTCCTCGGTTCATTAAACTGTAAGATAATCGCTGAGGACGCCAGACATATGCTGAACGTGACTTCTCTCTACACGCATGTCAATGTCACTCAGCATCTTCGACAGCCGTTCAATCTCTTCCCTGCTAAAACTTTCCGACATTCTTCAATGGATCATTATCTGCCAAGTCACCTGAACTGGGGCCTCGTTCTGGGCTCTCCCAGGCCGCCTGCGCACACCTCCGGGGGGCACTGTTCACAGAACAGCGCTTCTCTCCCTCCCGGACCCGCAGGCCTGCCTATCCCTCCTTCACGTTACCGTCCGTCCTTTCCCTGCCTCTCACGGCTGCACCAAAGCTCAGATACTCAGAGGTGATGCCTCCTGGCTGCCCGCCCTCATTTCTGCTTCACACTAAGGCTTATTCTCCAACATGGATCTTGCTCATAGACAAGCGCCTAGAACTTCAAGGTAGGCTCCTTTCCCTGCATCACAGAGCCCACAGGCCGTGTTTTGCGGTATTGATTTTTAACTAAGAAACAGCCCTCAAAATTGGCTTTCCATACCTTTGGTACAATCCTGGCCGGGTAGTTCAGTTGGCTAGAGCGTCATCTTGATATGCCAAGGTTGTGGGTTTTATCCCCAGTCAGGGCACATACAAGAAGCAACCAATGAATGCATGAGTAAATGGAACAACAAATCTCTCTCTCTCTCTCTCTCTCTCTCTCTCTCCCTCCCTCCCTCTGTCTATCTCTCAGAGATTATGAGGAAAACTTCCTGCCAACAATAAGATCTAGCTTCTATTTTCTTATTTCCCTTTTTTGAAAGTTGAGCTAGCCTATTCTTTATCAAAATGAGATTTTGATGATCAGAATCTTGTTTTCCCATCTGTAAAATGGGTTTGACAGGAATATAAAGCGAGTGAAACTGTGAAAGCACTTGATGGCGGCTGTGGAAGGCTCGGTCCGCGTGGCATCGTGGTGTGAGGCCCTGGGGACGTCACGTTCCCTGGGGACGTCTGAGTGGTCGGCTGGGAAACTGCTTGTAAGTCTGGCTCAGCTGCTCTGCATGTGTCTGCAGCTCAGGGTTGCAGGCTCAACGAGGACATTGCAATGAGCGCTGTGGCTTCCCCTTTGCTGTCAGTACAGCTGTGAGAGTCGAGCCTTCTCAGCGTCAAGTGTATCCAAACCCCAGAGCTCAGTGGGTTAGTGCATGGAGAGGCCAGTGAGGTTGCGCACCAGGCTGGTCTGTGGCAAACTCCTCCTTCCCTTCCTCACGAAGATGCTAAGGCCTCCATTGTGCACGTCCGGATGAGGAGAGCTGGCTGTGTCTGGCCCCCTTGAGTCCAGTTTACAATAAAGCATCTCACTGGGCGGCACAGGAAAACAGACACAAGTCCCTAAGCTAAAACCAGACTCTCAGACACCAGAGTTCAGACTCTTAAACAGGAAGGAGACGAAAGCCGTTCCTGACTTCTGCGTGGCCTCCTCTTGTTGGATAGAAGGCGTTCGGGGTAAACCGAGGCTCCCCTGGGTGGGTAAGAGACACCTTTGAGTAGGACACTTCCTACGGACCCATCCCTGGGAGGACTCGCCCAGGTGCCAGGAGACGAGAGGCAGCTGTGCTCCGGGAGGGTCCGCAGGGGTGACCTCTGTGAAAATCAGGGTCCTGGCAGCCACAGGCCAGGCCCCTGGGTGGCCAGAGGAGCAGTGAGACAACACGCGGGGTCACGGGGAAGCCCCAAGCCTGGAAGTAAGGAGTGGAATGGGGGGCATTCTACCCGATTTTATCATTTTACCTGACGGGGTGACTGGAGGGCCCAGCGCCTGCACAGAGGAGAAGAGGAGAGAGAGCGGGAATCTGGGGTTTCTGTGAGCGGACACTGGGGCGGGTGTGGCTCTTCCTGCCTTAGGCTGTCCTCCCCAGACTCCCGGGACCTCAGCGCAGCATCAGAAAAAGCCTCAGATACACCTTCCTGGCTATGCCATCGAATAACAGAAGCCTTTCGGTTAAGAAACTTATAAACTCATGATGACATTAAGGAAGCAGAGTATTTGGCCTGGGAGGTCCCGTGAGTAACACGGCAGTAGGAGATGCTTCACAAACGTGTCCTCTGCACTCCTGACCTGCGTGGCTGTGTGATGGGACGTGGCTGTGTGATGGGACGCAGACTGCCACCCCGAGTTGGGTTTGGTGACCCTCTTTCTCAAGTCAGCCCTCCAGGTCCAGTTTGTTAGAAACAATGTCAATAATGGGTGAGGGCAGCAGTGCCGGCTCTCAGTGCGGTGGCCTGGAGGCTGGGGGCTGGCTGTGAAATGTAAGGCAGACGGGGCTTTCCCTCTGCATCTATGACACACTCAGTCAGCCCCAGGGAAAACACCTCTTACTGAGCGAGGAAAAGTGCGGGTGTCCAGGCTCAGCTGAGGGTACTTCCCTGGTCCCCAGGAATCCTGCTCTCCAGAGAGACAGGTGTGCGGACCCAATGACTGTGGGAGAGACAGGTGTGTGACCTGATGACTGACTGTGGGAGAGACAGGTGCGCAGACCTGATGACTGACTGTGGGGGAGACAGGTGTGGGGACCTGATGACTGACTGTGGGAGAGACAGGTGCGTGTACCTGATGACTGACTGTGGGAGAGACAGGTGTGCGGACCTGATGACTGACTGTGGGAGAGACAGGTGCGTGTACCTGATGACTGACTGTGGGAGAGACAGGTGCGTGTACCTGATGACTGACTGTGGGAGAGA
This sequence comes from Myotis lucifugus, assembly GCF_000147115.1. Lineage (NCBI taxonomy): Eukaryota > Metazoa > Chordata > Mammalia > Chiroptera > Vespertilionidae > Myotis > Myotis lucifugus. The sequence continues at coordinate 52,022 of NW_005871862.1, forward strand.
CAGGTGCGCAGACCTGATGACTGACTGTGGGGGAGACAGGTGTGGGGACCTGATGACTGACTGTGGGAGAGACAGGTGCGTGTACCTGATGACTGACTGTGGGAGAGACAGGTGTGCGGACCTGATGACTGACTGTGGGAGAGACAGGTGCGTGGACCTGATGACTGACTGTGGGAGAGACAGGTGCGTGTACCTGATGACTGACTGTGGGAGCGACCAGGTGTGTGGCCCTGATGACTGACTGTGGGAGAGACAGGTGCATGGACCTGATGACTGTGGGGGAGACAGGTGTGTGGACCGGATGATCGTTTCATGGTCCACGCTGGCGCTGCTGCTCCTGGAAGCGCTGGGACAACAGAGGAGGAAGCGCTGATTGGTTCCGGAGGACCAGGCTCCAGTCCACCCTGGCAGGGCTCGCTGCTGGTGCAGCACGGAGAAACCTTCCCCCTCGGGAGGCTCAGACAGTCTTTGTTCCATGCAGACCACAGACTGTTCAGCAAAGCTGTGGCCCTACAATGCATGTGACACGCACTGAAAACTAAAGGCAGCCGTGGTGCAAAGAGGCCACGGCAGCGTCTGCAGGCTGCAAGGGAGGGTGGCGCGTTCCCCGTCAGGAGGGAAGGGCACGCACCCTCAGGGGCTATGGAATTCCAGACTCGCCTCTCCCTGCACCCTCCTAGGCCAAGCCAGGTTGCGGGAAGGAAAGAGGGGTGATGCCCTAGTCTGGAGGCCAAGGAGCTGCCCTTTCTGCACCTCAGCGCTGCGTCTGGGGGATCGGGCTTCCTGGGTGAGCCCTGTGCATGGCACAGGCACGGAAATAATTGGCACTAAGGAGAGGAACCAAGATGGCGGCATAGGTAAACACCGGAGACTGCTGCCGCAAACAACCACTTAAAAAATACAACTAAAAGACAAAACAGACATCACCCAGAACCACAGGAAAGTTGGCTGAGGAGAGACTCTTCAACTAGAAGGAAAGAGAACAGCAAATCGAGGCTCAGAGGAAGCGCAGTGTGGAAAATACAAAGGTACCGAGGTGCGCGCGCAAAGCGGGCTGGTGGCTGAGGGCGCGGTTGTCGTTTTCAGTCGGGAGGGAGTCTCAGACTCTGGGCTCCAGATCCGGGCGAGTCTCTAGGGACTCAGACTCAGACGGGAGAAGCGGGATTGTCCGGCATCAGTTGGAATCTGAGGGCAGCTTTCTCTCTGAGGTTTGCAGCGGCTGCCAGGGTTCTGAGAAGCAGAGCCTCTGGGAAGGGACTGAGAGCAGCCATAACTGCTCCCTCCACCCGCCCTGTTGATCCCGCCCCGCCCAAGCCCTGTGCAGAGCCATTTGCCGGATCGCCTCAGGCAAAGGCTAGATTAGCACCTCCCCAGAGGACAGAAGTTTTCCACACAGCTGATTCTCACAGCCAGTCAGCCTGGTGGTCAAATCCCTCAGTATTAACTAAAAAAATCAAGGCTTAAGTAGAACAAGACTGCACACAAAGACCACAAGGGAGTGCACCAAGAAAGCATAAAAAATGTGGAGACAAAAAAACATGACAGAAATGGAGGATATGGAGCTAAAAAACGCAATTTTGAGGGCTTGCAGTAAACT
>NW_005871862.1:54809-74003 GCF_000147115.1 Myotis lucifugus
GAGAAGACAAATGTAATCTGAACAATAAAGATTTAATTAAAAAAATAATAATTGGCACTAATTGTTCTGGGGTTTACATTCTGATGGGGAGGCAAGGCACGAGGAAGAGAAGTAGGTGGTGTGTTATCCACACAGCACCGGAAGAAACATTGCTGTGAATGCGGGAAGGTCTGGGGGGAGAGGCAGGTAAGGTCTCAACAAAAAGCTGCCATTCAATCAACCAGCTATCACCTCTTGAAGGTGGGGCGTGAGCCATGTGGACCTGGGGGAGGACAGGGAGTGTGCAGCGCAGGACACAGAGCAGCGGCGTGGTGGGGACAGAGAGCAGAGAGGAAGGGGAGGTGCTGAGAGAGGCAGGCCACGCCTGTGCGGGGTGTGTGGGTCCTTGTGGCCGCTCTCAGGATTCTGCTCCCGCTCTGAGATAGAAGCCATGGAAGGAGGAGTGGCATGAAATGGCATATCCTAGGACAGTGATGGCGAACCTTCTGAGCTCGGCGTGTCAGCATTTTGAAAAACCCTAACTTAACTCTGGTGCCGTGTCACATATAGAAATTTTTTGATCTTTGCAACCATAGTAAAACAAAGACTTATATTTTTGATATTTATTTCATATATTTAAATGCCATTTAACAAAGAAAAATCAACCAAAAAAATGAGTTCGCATGTCACCTCTGACATGTGTCATAGGTTCACCATCACTGGTCTAGAGACTCACAGTGGCCACTGGACTCAGCATGGATGGAGGAGCGAGAGGGGAAGCTGGGAGGAGTGGGGTTACTGTGCTCGTCCGGGTAACAGGCCATGGATGCTGGGACATCCCGAGATGAGAAGCTCAAGGCCATCTAACGAGAAACGGTGAGCTGGGCCTTGACTCAGAGAGAGACACCAGTCCTTACTGGGCGCTCGCTTAAGAATCTTCCTGTGAATAAAATCTGGAAGCCACCGTGGAAGCTCCCCTGTTGAGGAAGGTTATAGAAAGGCTTGTGGGTCTCCCCTTGCCGCCTTCTCACTGAATGGAAGTCGGTGGCTCTTGGCCGAATGCTGATGCCCCATGCTGGGTGTGTGTTCAGAGCCGAGAGCATGTCCAGTCTGCTGGTGTCCAGTCTCAGCACAAGGCTGTCTTCCTTGCCTCCTCCTCATGGCTGTTTGGATGCTTAACAGGCACCCCCTTCCCCGCCTGCGGAAAAGCTGCCTCACTGATTGATGGCCCTTTCCTTTGGCCAGATTACTTGTTGCATAAATAATTTGATTGATAGCTCTATCTTTTAAGGTCATATTATGATGGCTATCTAAGCTCCTGTATGTATTTTCACAGATAGAAATCCCGGGAGAGGACACCATCACTCTCCACATTTCGCACATGTGGGCCTTGGGGCCTTCAGACTCACGCCAAGTTACAAGCAGCGGGCGGCAGAGCTGGGGTCTGAATCCTGCGACTGGACTCTCGAGTCAGGTCCCTCAGTCACAGCAGGCGCTCTGTCTCCTGCCTGCGTAGCACATTCGCTTACACATTCCTGCCAAGAGATTCAGGACGCAGAATTGGTCCTCCAACCCCCTTTCTAAAGGAGACTAAAGTCTGTGTTTATTTTATCTGCCAGTGAACGGCTCCAAGCATTGATAGAAATGGAGTGATCTCTCTTCGGACTAATTTTGAGAAAATGATCTCAATGTGAATGATAGTTACAGACCAGTGACTGGTCATTGCTTGGCCCTTCCCTTCCCTGTATTTCTCCTGGTTAGTTATTTTCTTTATAAAATAGTGTCACTCAAGAAACGAGGACTCTTTAAGATGGCCGTGGAAACGTGGAGTGGCTGGTCTGTCTCGTGAAATCACTGCTGCCAGTGAGGTATCTCCTGAGGCAAAGCTGGACACGGAGCCAGACTCAGAGCCCACGCCCCACGTGAGAGGGTGGGGTGGGAGAGAGCACAAACCCAAAGCCCCCAGGGCTGGCCTGGCTCACTCACTCACAGCCGTGGCTCTCTGGAGTAACAGAAATCTGTTTATGGTGAAACTGCTTAGAGAAGAGGCAAAGGAAGCATAACGAGGATTTCTATTCATAGAAGCAACCACTGCCCAACAGGGAGCACCTGGACAGAGAACTCCCAACAGGGGACACGAGGGCAGAGAACTCCCAACAGGGGACACGTGGGCAGAGAGCACCCAGCAGGGGACACCTGGACAGAGAACACCCAGCAGGGGACACCTGGACAGAGAACACCCAACAGGGGACACCTGGGCAGAGAACACCCAGCAGGGGACACCTGGACAGAGAACACCCCACAGGGGACACCTGGACAGAGAACACCCAACAGAGGACACCTGGACAGAGAACACCGAGCAGAGGACACCTGGACAGAGAACACCCAGCAGGGGACACCTGGACAGAGAACACCCCACAGGGGACACCTGGACAGAGAACTCCCAACAGGGGACACGTGGGCAGAGAGCACCCAGCAGGGGACACCTGGACAGAGAACAGCGAGCAGGGGACACCTGGACAGAGAACGCCCAACAGGGGACACCTGGACAGAGAGCACCCAGCAGGGGACACCTGGACAGAGAACACCCAACAGGGGACACCTGGGCAGAGAACACCCAGCAGGGGACACCTGGGCAGAGAGCACCCAACAGAGGACACCTGGGCAGAGAACTCCCAACAGGGGACACGTGGACAGAGAACACCGAGCAGGGGACACCTGGGCAGAGAACACCCAACAGAGGACACCTGGGCAGAGAACAACCAACAGGGGACACCTGGACAGAGAACACCCAACAGGGGACACCTGGACAGAGAACACCCAAAGACAGCAGGGCCAAGGACAGTGTTTCCTGGCCAGAAAATGTTCTGACCACTCCCCAGGTCACTGTTGTCCCATCCACTGGTTACTACTGTTAAGTACACACATAAGACCTCGAGCTACTAATATATATAACTATGGGGGATGTGTGTGTTGGAAAAAAGCATTTTACATTATTGTCCTTTTTTTTCTTTTCTGCTGAGCATATTTTACTGTTGGGGAAGTGGCTGTTTCCAGGAAATCTCTGCTTGTGTCCCCTAAAATCAGACCATATGAGTCATAACGCTCCCCCGACATCTCGGAACCATTTGATTCCCACTGCTAATTTTAGATATTGCCTTAAGGAAATGTCACTGCCTTTCACTTCCGTGCACCCCAACAGACCAAGAAACCAGCAAAGAGTAAACACACACACATGTGCACACACACACACACAGCACACGTCTATACGATTAGCAGGTAGATATTTATCTTTCAACATGTGCAGGGCACCTGTCCATGCCCGGGGAACTGTGGACACAGAGGTGACCACACCCACATGTAAACGAGCTACTGTACATACCAGGCGGAGCATGTGGCCTGGCTGATTGGAGGTCAAACAAGGTCAGCAGCTCCAGGTTGGTGGGGGCCCAAGAGGGCAAGGCTCCAGGTGTCCGAGCTGCATGCACTGGGGCCAGGATTCGTTTCAGGGAAAGGAGGGGATTCGCGGGGCTGGGCCTGGGAGGAGCCCATTCATCCCCTTTGAAAGGCTCTGAATTTCAGGAGTTTTTGGATTTATACTACATCCATGTGGACATCTCATAGGAAGCTCTGAAGATAAATGTGAACTATTTGATCGACTGTCAATTCTTCCTTTTCTCCTTCCAGCAGCACGCTCTTCCCTTTCATATTCTTGCCTATCTCTATTTCTCTTTCTTCCATGCCAGGATGAGGCCTGCCCATCGGCCCCTTGTACAGAGCCCATCACCCACCCCTCAGGCTCCCCGTCCCACTACCGAGTGCTCCATCACTTGATGCCTTGCACAGGCCAAGAGCCCACCAACTGAGGGAAAATGTGAGGTCGGGAAAGAGTTCGCGTCCGATGGTGTTCTCTGTCCGATTTCTCCTAATCCATGGAGAAAACCCGGACTTTGCCTAGGAAAGGGCAGCCTTGAACCCGAGAGCCACCTTTAAACGTTCTGCCAACATAGGAGAGAAGCTGTGCACACAATGCCAATCTCCTCGGTGCTGAATGGTTTTCTCTCTTAGTTCCATAAAATTAGCAGAACTTAAAGAACAACAGATGACTCACTAGGCCCCACACAGCTCAGCGCACATTCAGGAGGCGCTGCCCGAAAGCCTGGCCTGAGGGACATGGTGAGTGAGCTGGAAGGAGTCAGCAGTCACCTCCCGGCTCTGGGAAATGCAGGGAGGTGATGGCAGTGAGGGGCCTGGTTTGCCCGGGCTCTGGTGACTTCCTCTCCCCAGAGGATGCTGCCAGGAAAAGAAGAATGGTGATTTACATACCACAGCAGGGCTAATCCACCCCTAGCCTCTGAGTCACAGCCTGCCAGCTTGAGACATCCCGGGAAATCCCTGCTTGGAAGAGAGGAAACGTTAAAATCGCAGTTGCTGGGCTTGTAACCATTCTGTGCAGCTCACGTCCTGGGCGCCCTGTTCCCTTGTAAGGACGAGACGCTGCCCCTGTTTTCCACGCTCTGTGGGCTTTTTGAAACTTTGAATGCTTGGCCTCCCTTGAAACGACACCTCAAGAGCCATTTTCTCTCTTCTTTTCCTTCTGCTCTCCAAGACACCAAGACAGACAGCCCTGCTGGCGCACCCTGAGCAGGGCACGTGGAGAATGAGCGCTGCGGAAGGCGGCACGGAGCCCGCGGAGGTAAGAGCGCCCTCGGGGAGGTGGGCACCCCCGGCCCACAGCATCTCTAAGGGTGCAGAGATGAACGGGAGTGGACACAGCCAGGCTGCTCTTCAGCTAAGATCCGCTCTGCATTTTAAACAATGCAATGCAGTCAAGAAACGAGAGCTGGGAGACATTGCATTGTCTTTGCCACCTCTGGGCTATATTTCGTCCTTTGCTTAGTAAGAGAATAAATCTGGCTACTTCCCAAGTCGATGCGCTTCATGTTTGGCTCTTGATTTAGAAGAATGTGATTCAATGTAAAATTTAAAAAGGATATTATATTAATGTGGTTAGAAATACAATGTATTATTGCAATAGAGTAACCATAGTAAAATATTAATATACTAGAGGCCCGGTGCATGAATTTGTGCATGGCTGGGTCCAGCGGTCCCGATGGGGTCCCATCAGGGGCAGGGCCAGCTGAGGGGAGGGGCTTCAAGCAGTTGGCTGGCCACCCAGCCCCTGATCGGGGTGCTGGGGGCCAATTGTGGGCCAGGCTGGACATGGGGAGGGCACAGGAGGGCTCCAGGGCATATTTATCCCATCCCACTCAGTCCAGATTGGCCTGACCCCAGCAGCAAGCTAACCTACCAGTTGGAGTATCTGGCCCCTGGTGGTCAGTGCACGTCATAGCGAGCCGTTGAGCGGCCTTAGCATATCATTAGCACATTATGATTTGATTGGTTGAATGGCTGACCGGACGACAGGACACTTAGCATATTAGACTTTTATTATATAGGATATATTTGGAATTAGTACCGTTGTCTTTGTTTGGTTACTGGTTACTACGACAGATACTATTTGAATGAATGAATGAACGAACGAATGTGCTTTCTTGATGTGTTTTTTAAAAGAGATAACCAAGACATCATGGGAAACTACGTGAGACTCATTTGCTCACTTGGGTATGTAACTGAGCAGCGTCAGACCTGCCTGGCGCAGGGTGGTCTTGTTACTGTGGTAAATGAGAGGGAAACACCCCGATGCTCCGAATGGATTACATTTTATGGGGGGTCCTTGTCACATAACTGGGCCCTTAGTAGGACCAATGACAAAAAATCTGCACTTCTTGCAATATCAGATGCCTTCATTAGCAACTGGATAGCAAAGCAAATGTAAATGAAAAGATCCCCGAAATGTTGTTTAATAGGATTTGCTTCATGTGAACACATGCCTGAGACATAGGAACCATGGCAAAGTGTTGGCTAATCTCCAGAGAAGCTTCTGGTGATAATTTATGCTTGTAAGCCATTCCTGTTCCTGTTCTCTCCCCCTCCCTCCCTCCCTCCTCTCTCTCTCTCTCTCTTTCTCTCTCTCTCTCTCTCTCTCTCTCTCTCTCTCTCTCTATCTTCCTTTGTCCCCTCTCTCCTTTCTCTCCCTCTCCTTCCCAGAACTGTATCTAGCTTTTCAATTACTCTTATTTATAAAATAAAAATTAAGGATCCATATATTTCATATTTTTTCAGAGAAAATTATATGTGGGGGGGAAAGAATGCACACCATCTGATTACTCTTAACCCAGATTCCCAGAAGGCAGGGCCATACAAATGTTTGCTGATCCCAGACTTTTTCTATATCACAGATAGAGAGGAGACCCGTAAAGATCCTAATCCATGTTCCTGGGCATGGTGTGATATGGGAGAACCTGGCACGTTAGTATGAACCCATGTTCCAGGCATGGTGTGACATGGGAGAACCTGGCACGATAGTATGAACCCATGTTCCGGGCATGGTGTGACATGGGAGAACCTTGAACGTTAGCATGAGCCATGTTCCCGGGCATGGTGTGATATGGGAGAACCTGGCACGTTGGTATAAACCCATGTTCAGGGCATGGTGTGACATGGGAGAACCTGGCACGTTAGTATAAACCCATGTTCAGGGCATGGTGTGACATGGGAGAACCTGGCACGTTAGTATAAACCCATGTTCAGGGCATGGCGTGACATGGGAGAACCTTGAACATTAGCATGAACCATGTTCCCGGGCATGATATGACATGGGAGAACCTTGAACGTTAGCATGAACCATGTTCCGGGCATGGTGTGACATGGGAGAACCTGGCACGTTAGTATAAACCCATGTTCAGGGCATGGTATGACATGGGAGAAACTGGCACGTTAGCATGAGCCATGTTCCTGGGCATGATATGACATGGGAGAACCTTGCACGGGCATGGTGTGACATGGGAGAACCTTGAACGTTAGCATGAACCATGTTCCCGGGCATGATATGACATGGGAGAACCTTGCATGTTAGCATGAACCCATGTTCCCAGGCATGGTGTGACATGGGAGAACTTGGCACGTTAGCATGAACCACGTTCCGTGCATGGTGTGACATGGGAGAACCTTGCACTTTACTATGAATCACGATGACCTGTGGGATTTGTGTAAAATAGAGGTGGATAAGTAGGTGGGACACAGAGGAATTTGGGGCAATGAAACTACTGTGATGCTACAGTGATAGACACCTGTCACTCACTCTGCATCTGTCCAAGCCCATAACGTGGGAAACACCAAGAGGGGACAACGCTAACACACACCATGGCCTGGTGGTGATGATGTGTCCGTGCAGCTTCACCGGTGTAGCAGGTGCCCCTCGGGTGGGGTGGTGGGGAGCCTACACGCGTGTGGGGGCAGCAGGAACATGGGGAATCTCTGCACCTCCCACTCAACTGTGCTGTGACCCTGAACTGCTCTAAAAATAGTCCATTAGAAAGAAAGTAGAGCTGCCCTGGCTCCGTTCCAGAACTGCTGGCTCAGTGCCCGGGTGCCCTGTGGTTGGCTGGCTCCCACGTGACCCGTGGCTGTGTGAGAACCTCGGGCCTGGCATTGGCTGTGGCCCCTCTGCTCTGTGAGCTCAGGGCACACTGGGCAGGGCTGGCTCTCAGCCTGTTCCTTCCAGGATGCCCAATATTTACTCTGGACATCTTCCCCCAAAGGGAAAGCCCGAATGCAGCTCCCGGCACACTTATCGCCTGGATTCTGGGGCCACTCTGGCACTGCCAGAGCCACCTGCAGTCAGAATGTCGCTTTTAATCTTCTTTCTGTTAATCCTCACCCAAGGTTCCCCCCGCCCCCATTGATTTTTAGAGAGAGTGGAAGGGAGGGAGACAGGCACACAGAGAGAGAAACATGGATGTGAGAGAGACACATCATCTGGTTGCCCCACCCCCCACACGTGCCCTGACTGGGGACAGGGATCGAGCCTGCAACCGAGTTACGTGCCGATGCTCTAACCGCTGAGCCAAACAGGCTAGGGCCAGAATGTCGCTTGTAAAGGGTGGTTTGAGTTGTGCATGGGTCTGAATGGGAAGAAGCAGGAACATTAAGAGCAGCATCTACAGACCTGCAAAGGGCACCACCCTAAGGCGCCGAGGGAGGCGTGAACAGAGAAGATGGAAGGCAGTTCATAAATCATCGCCAGCGAAAGAAGCCCTTGACAGCCCATGACGATGGCGAAAGGGCATTTCCTGGCACGTCTCCGGAAGGCCAACGTGTTCTGAATGTGTTTCTTTTTTCTTTTTTAATATATTTTATTGATTTTTTACAGAGAGGAAGGGAGAGGGATAGAGAGTTAGAAACATCGATGAGAAAGAAACATCGACCAGCTGCCTCCTGCACATCTCCCACTGGGGATGTGCCCGCAACCCAGGTACATGCCCTTGACCGGAATTGAACCTGGGACCTTTCAGTCCGCAGGCCGACGCTCTATCCACTGAGCCAAACCGGTTTCGGCTGAATGTGTTTCTTAATCGCGCGTGAATATCTTTAAGCAGCTTTGTGGTCCACGGTAACTTGAGCCTGAAACCCAACAGGGATTTAGGGACTATCTCCCGATGCGTTGTATCACTACACGGAGCTGAGCCAGTAGCAAGGCTGTGGAGGGAGCTCCCTCATCATCCCTGGGGCGGAGGGCCGGCAATTCCTAGAACTGCTGCTCTTTCTTTAAACGAAAACTCCCTCCCCTGGTCAAACAACAACAACAAACTACCCTGACAATTTGTCACCTGGTGTCTCTACTTGCTGCTAGAATAGTTAAAGGGCTGATTAAAATGATGTAATCCCACACATTCTACGCCCACCCGCCGCTATAACATATTGTATGACGGCCATCGAGGTAGCTGACTTACTGTTGTTTTAGAATCAACTTTCTGCCCGTTAACCATATGTGCTTGCTGGGAGCCAGTCCATCCTCGCTGCTTGACACAGTTGCTGCAGGGAAGAAACATCTGCACAGCATACTGTTCTTAATATGTTTGCTCCCCTTCTTGGGTTTTAACCAAGGTCACCTCTCCGAGAAAGGTTGTTTCCCCAGGTAGGGATTTTTCCCTAAAGTTAGGGAGGGAATAAAACCCCTTAACTAAGTGCCAGGTGGATAGTTAATCACTTTAACTACAAACAATTACGCTTAAGCTACATAATCTTTACTCCCTGGAATGGAGATAAGAAACGCCCTAACCTTTGCAATAGAAATTGACAGGATTAAAATCGACTGGTATAAATACAGATGTAACAAGACAATAAACATCAGTTCCTAAACAGAACTTGGGCAGAACTTCGCTAGAGTTCCTGGCTAGAGATCCTGGCTAGGCTGCTGATCAACTGAAGGCTGTCTCCGTGTCCTTCCTTCTTCGCCGACTCCGTCCACACCTTTGGGGCCCCCTGGACCTGCTGGGGTTGGACCCCAGCATGTGCTGGTCTCTTTTCTCGCCGGTTCCCTCACTCCTCTGACCTGCTCCAGGGCGGCCCTTCAGGTCACGGACACACCTGCGAACTTGCTTGTTCAGGAATGTTCCCGTGTAAATGCCCCGCCTGCATCCGTGAGACGTGTCAGGTTTCTAAGAGCATTTTTAAAAAAATAATTGAAGTCCAAGGTCATAAAATCCTAATTTCTTGATTGCCTATCCCATAGATGCTTTATAATTTGTTAGAGAATTACTTTATGTTAATTTATATAAGGATTCCAAGGTGGATGTAAGGCGTATGCACCAACAGGCCGCTTGAAGGACTGTGATGCGAGGATCGCTGCTGCTAGAATAGAATTGTTTTATAAGTCGCGGCGTGAGAGTTTGCCAACTGCGTGGAGTTTGTGAAGGACAGTATTTTTCCTGTTTATTTTATAGTCTATTTTGTTTCACTCTTTTTTTTTTTCAAGTGTGCTGACCCATCAAGAGGAAAGAGCTCGACAAATTCTCTTGAACGAAAGATAAGGTGCCTGGAAAAACAGAGAAAAGAGGTAATTTTGAGTTGAATCAACATGCGCCGTGGATTGAGGCTGAGAATAACACAGGAGTGTATCACCCGGGTGCACCTTTCATTTTGTGACGGGGTCACAGTCACTACCTCTAGGGCAGTGACGGCGAACCTTTTGAGCTCGGCGTGTCAGCATTTTGAAAAACCCTAACTTAACTCTGGTGCCGTGTCACATATAGAAATTTTTTGATCTTTGCAACCATAGTAAAACAAAGACTTATATTTTTGATATTTATTTTATATATTTAAATGCCATTTAACAAAGAAAAATCAACCAAGAAAACGAGTTCGAGTGTCATAGGTTCGCCATCACTGCTCTAGGGGCTGGACTTCATTAGTGTGAGAGCAAGTGCTTTTCTTAGTCACTTACTTATCTCCTACTTGCTCTCTCAGTACAAATGAATGACAGTCATAAATCCCAGGATGATAATCTTAATTTTCTTTAAACTTAGAGCTTAGCACCTGTACCCTGTGTCCTCGCAACCTGACACACTGTCCCAGACTTTAAATATAGCTGGCCTAGGTGCTACGACTTCGTGAGCTGGGCGTCCGACTGACGGGGGTTGAGGGTGGTACCATACAGAACGTTTGCTTCTAAGGTGTCATCGGGAATGTGACGGGTGCTGTGTTTTTGAGTTCTGAATTTCTGAGTTTAATGAAGGTTAGAACCTCTTCATTCTTCTCTGCCGGGGTTCTTGTTCCAGCATCAAGAAGGGTTCAGGAAATCTGGAGAAGGCTGTGCGTAGGTTAAATAGTCCAGAGACGAAGCATCATTTTGAAAGGCATTTGGGGGTCAGAGGAGCTTAGCTAAAGGAGCTAAGTTCTAAGGTCTAAGGTCTTAAAGTCTAAGGTCTTCTCATCTTAGGACCCCATGCTTTTTATTAACACAAATTGTCCTGAGGCGAGGCAGAGGTATACCCTTCAAAGGGTCAGGGTTTCCTACAGAGTCCATTGTCAGAATGGGGGAATTAGCCTACGGCTGTTCAGGTGTTTGGCCAGTAGGAGGCAATAACATGTAGATTAAGATGCCCTGAGCCAGTGGTCGGCAAACTGCGGCTTGGCAAACCAAACCGAGGCTCGCGAGCCACATGCGGCTCTTTGGCCCCTTGAGTGTGGCTCTTCCACAAAATACCGACTTCTGCGCATGGGGCACGAAGTTTCAATCGCACTGTACGTGCTTGCCCCCACGTGGTATTTTGTGGAAGAGCCACACTCAAGGGGCCAAAGAGCCACATGTGGCTCGAGAGCCGTGGTTTGCCGACCACGGCCCTGAGCTGTCTGGCAGCCAAGTAATCATCCCTTTTCAGGTTTGGGGAAATGCCATCAGCCATTCCCAGATGCAGCCCTGCTGTTATGCTGGAATTGGTGTCCGGCACTTCTCAACGGGGGAAGAGGTGAAAAAAGTAGCAAGTGTAGCACCGTGTATGTTGTCGATTCTGTAATTGCTCCTCTAAACTGTTCTGTGTATGACATCCTTCCTGTTGCTCCTCCGTGCCCTCTACTCCCTGTGGTGCTGCATATAATACCGAGCCCCCCAGAAATCCCTGAGCCACAGCGAGGCATGTTACCGTGGCTACCATGGCACAGAAGGTCGATCCCTAAATGCCAAGAGTTCAGCTGTATACTCTCACAATAAGCACCCACCTGTGTTCCCAGCATAAGAATCACCTTGTAGCTGCCATTCTGGATTAGATGGTTTGATTTGCAATCAGGAGAAAGTCATGCTACTTTTCAGCCATTGTGGCTGCCTTCTGCCTGGATGTCTGCTGGTGGTTGTTAGAGTTTCTCTACATCGGGAATTTGCACACTCCCGTTACAAGGAAACTAAAACACAGGCCATAGTGTCTGTTCCTTCCTTCTATGTAGCACATAGTTGTGTGTTTTTTTAAAACTTTCAAACTGCTTGCCACCTAAATTATTTCTAAATATTGTCTTATGACAAAACTATTATTCCTTGAAAATCTATATTTTTCAAAAACTCAATAGTATCCATTTGTTGATCCATATTAAAAAATCATGTGTGGATTTTTAAAAAGCCCATTATTGCAAGCAAATGATACTCAGTTAATGGGTTTGGAATTTGTTCGTATAACTCTGCTTTTAAAAAAGCTGGGAGGAAGATTTCATTATAATCATCAATATAAGCACATAGAAACATAGGGAAAGGTTTGAAAAAAGACCTTTCATATTTTCGTGAATCTTACAGAAAACCATCAGTACTTAGACATTTTTACCAGATTCTGGTTGGATTAAACAAAGATAAAAATTCACGAAACTAAGCCAAGCTAACGGTGCTAATAACATGGTCGGTGGACTGGCCCAGACACGCCGACGGCGACAGCGTTTCGAGAACACCGCCTTCCCCCGGGTTTCCAAAACCTCAGCCACCTCACACGCGACTTCCTTCTGGCCAGACGTCCACATGGGCAGACCCTTTGCTGACTCACCACGTGTTCACGGTTGCAGCTCCTAGAGGTGAACCGGCAGTGGGACCAGCAGTTCCGAAGCATGAAGGAGCTGTACGCCGGGAAGGTAAGCGCCTGCCTGTCCGGGATCTGCTTCCAGTCAATCACCGGGGGAGCCAATCGGGGGTGCTGGGATCCCAGGGGCGGGACTGGTGCAGAGCCAGCAGCTGAAGGAGGGATGCTGAGGCACGGCTGCCCCTGGGCCCTGGAGGTGAAGGCCCGCTGTCCGTGCCCGGTCTTGGCAATGGCTCACATCCCCTCTGGAGCCATCGCGGGAGTCCTCACGCACATGGATGGGGTGCGTGGGCACCTGGCCCAGGTGATAGAACCAGGGCTACAGACACGCAGGTCACCTGTGGGTGAGGTCGGTCTCAGGTGCACCCTGTCACGCCAGGCCAGCTCTCCGATTCCCTTACTGGTTGCCATGGCGACCCTGCACAGGGACACAGTGGCCCCAGGGGAGGCGACAGAATGGGGCGTCCCCTCTTCTCGCTAAAGCAGGTTCTCTCTCAAGCAGCGCTTGCTTTGCTGTCAAAAACTTTTTTTGGAGAAAATATCTTTTAAGAGGTCCAAGTCAATGTAGAGTTTAACATCCTCCCACAGCACAGAGAGGAAGGGAGTGAAGCCCCTGATAACTAGAGTGCAGAACCCGACCCGAGAGCACAGTGCGGGCGGGCAGGCCCATGCGGTCCTGAGTCCGGGAAAGCGTGGGGGCCGCCACACTAAAGGACACGATCTGAGCATGTTTACGCTGCGTCCACGATCTGAGCATGTTTACGCTGCGTCCGAGCGGCTGGCGGGAGCGTGATGGGGTTGGGAACGCACGGGGTTGGGAACGCACGGGGTTGGGAACGCACGGGGTTGGGGAGGTGCCATTCGCCCTCCCGCCGGGGAGCACCTGCCCTGCGGCCTCTCACTGCCGTCCGCACTCAGGGCTACAGTGGCCTGTGCAGGTCAGGCTGCCGGTTAGACGGGGCAGCGTTCCTCCAGGCGCAGACACCTCTGCCCCGCTGGCCACTCCTGGACATTTGGGGGTGGAAGGCCAGGCCCAGAGGCCCCGTCTAAGCTCTAACTGTGCCCTGGGAGGTGGTGTGGTTGGAGCCAGGAGGGAGGCTGGGGCTGTGGTCGGGGACAGGCCTCTTGACATGCAAATGCCCCGGCCTTGGTCAGGGCGTGGGATGGACCCTGCCTGGGACCTCCAGGAGCGGGGCCTGGCTGTCCCTTATCCGCTAGCTGAGAAGACCCGGGGGTGTGGGCTCCAGTGGGGGCAAGACGGGGGGCTGTAACCTCTGTGCCGACCTCCCCAGCTTGCAGAGCTGCAGACGAAGCTGGAGGCCACAGAGCGAATCCTCAGCGGCCTGGAGAAGGGACGACCAGCGAGCCCCAGGGCCAGCACCGGGCCCGCGGACCTGGCCCAGGAGCAGCAGCACAGAGAGGAGGTGGGCGGGGCCAGGGTGACCTAGCCCAGGGGCTGAGGACATGGAGCGGGGACAAGTGTGAGGGAGGACAGTGATGCAAGTCACAGGGCCACAGACGGGCTCTTCTCAGGACCCAGAGGAAGGACAAGGCCACATCCTCTGTCTGCAAATGGACAGGTGGACCCTGAGCCACGGAGCTGGGGGCATCTTTCTGGGGCATTTCAGCCTCAAAAAAATTCAGCTTTTTCTTTCTTCTTTTCTTCCTTTTTTTTTTTTTTTTACTCATATTTAACAATAATATGACAATACCTTGTATTGGTACAGCTGTTTTTCAGTTTACAGAGAGCTTTACAAATAGGTATTATTTTTTAAAATATATTTTTACTGGTTTCAGAGAGAGGAAGGGAGAGGGAGAGGGCGAGGGAGAGAGAGAGAGAGAGAGAGAGGGAGAGAGAGAGAGAGAGAAACATCAATGATGAGAGAGACTCATTGATCAGCTGCCTCCTGCACACCCCACACTGGGGGATCAAGCCCACAACCCGGGCATGTGCCCTGACCGGGAATCGAACCATGACCTCCTGGTTCATAGGTCAACGCTCAACCCCTGAGCCACACTGGCCGAGCCAAATAGGTACTATTTTTGAAATCAGAAAAATGTAACATTTTGGGAAGTCCCTCACCCTCCTTATCGCATCTGGCATTCTCAGCTCACCTGGGAAGAAGGCGTTATTTCTGCCCTTTGCAAGCTGAGAAAGCTGAGCTGTGCAGAGGTCAGGCGACAGGCGGGTGATGGTCGCTTAGACCTGGGCGCAGGAACTAGCTCATTCGCGGGCCTGTCACCAAGTGAGATCCGGGACTCTGATGTCTTGTCTGAGGGCACACAGCTCCCCTGCATGAAGGATAAGAGAAGGGTTTCTTCGATGCCAACCCGCCCTCCACCAGGGAGCGGGCTCCAGTGGGATGGGTGCCCTGAGAGTCCCTGGCCTGGCTGTGTGGGAGTCCGAGTCTGCCTGCTGGTCAGTCGATCATCGGAACGGCGCTGACTTGGTTTTCTCGCTCTTCCCTTCAGAAGGAAAAGCAGACCCTGAGCGAAGAAGTACACGCGTTGAAGAAAGAAAACAAGCTGTTGAAGGAGAACAATGCTGCCATGAGCAGGAGGAGGGAACATTATGAATGTGAAATCAAACGCCTTAACAAGGTACCAGGCAGGCCGGGCTGTGTGAGGGCCCCTCCTGGCGAGGCCCACTTGGCCCGCGCTGCAGGGGCTCCCGGGCCCGGGCACAGGGGCGTCTCTGTGACATTGCACATCTCTCCTCCCGGCGTGGGTCAGCGGGCTTGGCCACGGAGGCTTCGGGCATTCCTGTCCCTGCAAAGACTCCTCATGGAAAACAAATGAGGAGGAAATCTGGAGGAGAGGCAGGGCGGTGTTTAGTTGGCAGAGCCACAGAGCAAGCAGGTGTTGTGAGCAGCTGCCTGTTTCTGGGTCAACCACAGGAAGCAGGCTGCTCTCAGCACCATCGTCAGGACTCTGGCGTGAGGCTGATGAGGTAGGGGGTGCGTGTGTGTGTGTGTGTGTGTGTGTTTTATGGGGTAAGAGCTTAATTTTCAGGGGGAAAGGATCAATGAAAAAATGAAATGCTTTGCTGTTGACTTTTCCAAGGGCCATGTCGTATGCGGACCAGCAGCCCTTGCAGTCCATGGTTAAGTTGAGACACACATCTCTCAAAACACTAGAAATTGACCAAAATCATAGAGATCGTCTTCCCGAACAGGAGTGGTGGTTGGCCCTGAAAATGCCTGTATTGCGGACTGTGTGTTTCCTGCAGCGGTTAACTGTGACCGGGGGTGTCATTTAAAGCGGCGGTCGCCAACCGGTGGTCCGTGGACCACTGGTGGTCCATGAGGTCCGAAAGGTTGGCGACCACTGATGTAAAGTTGGGAGTTAATACGGGCCCGTATCATTAACAGAGCACACACTGGGCGGTGACCTGCTTATTGTCCGAGTCTCCACGCAAACAGGAAGGGGCACTTCCAGAGCCACGGGAGCTCATCCCTCTGTGTTTCTCTAGCACAGTGGTTCTCAACCTTCCTAATGCCGTGACCCTTTCATACAGTTCCTCCTGTTGTGGTGACCCCCAACCATAACATTATTCTCCTTGCTACTTCATCACTGTCATGTTGCTACTGTTATGAATCGTCATGTAAATATCTGATATGCAGGATGTATTTTCATTGTTACAAATCGAACATAATTAAAGCATAGTGATTAATCACAAAAACAATATGTAATTATGTATGTGTTTTCCGATGGTCTTGGGCGACCCCTGTGAAAGGGTGATGTCAATGTCATTTTTCAGGAAGTTGTAAGAGAAATAGAGTTTTCTTCTTCCTCCAAGAAGAATTGTTTGTTAAAATGTGTTGCTTAGCTGCATAGTTCTAGGAAATGTCATAATAGTTACAATTTTTAAAAATGTGTTAGTAAGGCCCTGGCTGGTTTTGCACAGTGTCCGCGGGCGCTAAGGCGCTCCGTGATGAGTTCCTAGGCTGGCCACACATAGGCGAGCCCACATATTTGTTTTCTTTCCGGCCTTTATGACCTCATCGCAGTGATGCAGGCTGGTGGGGTGCTGATAGCGTCATCACGAGGGCATCACTGAAGCTGCTAAAGCAGCGGTTCTCAACCTGTGGGTCCCGACCCCTTTGGGGGTCGAACGACCCTTTCACAGGGGTCGCCTAGGACCATCGGAAAACACATCTATAATTACATATTGTTTTTGTGATTCATCACTATGCTTTAATTATGTTCAATTTGAAACAATGAAAATCCATCCTGCATATCAGATATTTACATGACGATTCATAACAGTAGCAACATGACAGTGATTAAGTAGCAACGAAAATAATTTTATGGTTGGGGGTCACCACAACATGAGGAAATGCATTAAAGGGTCGTGGCATTAGTTGGGAACCACTGGTCTAGAGAAACACAGAGGGATGAGCTCCCGAGGCTCTGAGGTGCCCCTTCCTGTTTGCGTGGAGATCGGACAATAAGCAGGTCACCGCCCAGTGTGCGTGCCGAGTCCACACCAGCGGGAGGGATGCTCCGTCACCATAGTGGGCGTCTGTTCTAGTAAACGCATCATGAGCCAGAGGCCCTCAGAACAGGCGCTGTCACTCATTGGCATGATCAGTCAAACGGACACGTTCGAGTGCCATGGGCTGCTGAGCAAGGATGCGAATCCTGTTGGCAAACATAACTGTCTTATTTCCTTCACCTCCTCACCCCGGGGAGACGCCACGCTGTACTGAATGCCAGGAAAGCGGAGGCCTTCTCTGCCCCCCGCGGGCCCCTGGGCACCTTCCCAGGGAGCAGGGTGCTGCGGCGAGGCCGGGCGGGCTGCTGCGGAGGGCAGGGACGGGTGGTGACTCCGCGTGTCCCTCTCTCCCACGAGGACACGGCGATCTAGCAGAATATTCCTCAGAATGACATCTGGCCCAGCAGCATCAGCTCTGGGGGGGCAGGGTCTCAGGTCTCAGGCCCAACCTGCTGACCCAGGGTCTCTGGAGACAGCGCCCAGGGGCGGGCACGTCTGCTGCCCCGCGGGGGAAGCTGTCCCTCAATTCTGATCGTTATTTGACTGAAGCAGAGACTCTAGAGCAGTGGTTCTCAACCTTCTGGCCCTTTAAATACAGTTCCTCATGTTGTGACCCCCAAACCATAAAATTATTTTCGTTGCTACTTCATAACTGTAATGTTGCTACTGTTATGAATCGTCATGTAAATATCTGATATGCGGGATGGTCTTAGGCGACCCCTGTGAAAGGGTCATTCGACCGCCAAAGGGGTCGCGACCCACAGGTTGAGAACCGCTGCTCTAGAGAAAGACAGAGCCTAGAGAAGGAGCACAGATATGCCGTCCTTTCATGGCGGGCTAGGTGAAGGGGCTGCGACAGCAAAGCCTTCAGAGTAGCAATGAGGGTTGACTAACAAGCATCATCATGGAGAAAAGACGTAAGTGCCCAGGCCAGGAAACCCGAAGTCATTCAGTCATGAGAGCGGCATCCAAGAGGGAACGCTGCCTTTGGGTGCCGGGGAGACGACCACGGTAACCGTCACAGAGAAATGCAGACCATGTGCCTCTCAGGTCAACAATGTGCTTGTCCTGCAACACAGGCTCTTCAGGAGGCCCTGAAGGTCGAGTGCTCTCCGCTTCCCGAGGACCGTCTGGGGGGGCCTGAGGCGGGGTGCGGGCACGAGGACATGAGGACAGAGATGGAGGTGCTCAAACAGCAGGTGAGAGGCTGCAGGGGCGTGAGCACATGGAGAGGCTGGGCCCGGGGGTCCCGGCGCCCCTCCGGGCACCTGTGAGAGTCCGCTGTTCAGTGAGTCAGAGAGAATCGGCTCATTTCAAAGCTTCTCCGTAGAATCCAGAACACGGCACCTCAGGCTGTTAGCAGAAGGCCCGAGCGTCGGATGGGTTCAGAGCCTTGTCCCAGGTCACACCACGACCCTCCTGGCGCGATGCTGTGAGTTTCAGGGAGGCCTGCTTTATTCTGCAAACAGCGTTAACTGGATCTCGGGCCGTCTCGTCTCAGACAACGGGAGCAGCTGGGCTGTGGTTTTGCAGCTTTTGGCTTCCGGGCTTTTGAACAACGAGGGTGGTTTTAAAGGGAATGATACTCCACACTGATCACATCACCGAGGGGCTAGACCTGCTCCTCTGCCCTCACACAGGCCCCGCCTCCTCCCCACTCACCTAGCCCCATTCATGGCTGCTGAGCCTTAAACATTAATATGTACACCTACATGGGAGTCTACATGAGTTGTTTAGTTTCTTCCTCTCTCGTCGATTACATTTTGTAGTATTACAGACTTAAACTTGACGAACCACCAGTTAAAACTCATTGCCTGTTGGGGATGGAGGTATCATGTGCATGAGTGTTAACAAAGCTCTAACGACCAGGTTCCCATATGCGTTGTAATTTAAGTCATGGTCTGGGAGGAACCCCTTTGCCTCATTCCCGAGGCTTCGTTTGCTGTTTCTGCAGCTCCACGTACTAGCCGTCCAGCCATTCGTCAGCACCGTGCCAATGAAACACAACAACAATTAAGTCCGCTTTTCTCTTTGGCTTGCTTAGTTTTCTGGAATATTTGGAGCATCTCGGGAGAGCTGTTCCACTGAAATATTGCTACGTTTCCTTTTCTGTAATTTACCTCCAAAATCGCCTGTGGAAACCTTTGGATGGTCATGCTTTGATTCTCCACATAGGAGACTTCCGTCTCCAGGCTGGGCTCACCTTGTCACTTACGTTTGCACACAGCATGTCAACACTTAGTGTCTCGGTGGTTGTTA
>NW_005871862.1:74223-90724 GCF_000147115.1 Myotis lucifugus
TGCTTTTCAAAATATCCATGTTATGACTCTACTTCTGAACCCATGGATTCAGGAGAAAGTGGAGAAGGGCCATTCTACGCAAAGAGAAAGATAGAATCGCAGTCACCATGACAGCCCTGTGTGCTAGGTGTAGCTCCTCTGCGAGGAGATGGTCATGGGAGGGAGAAGGAACACGCAGTCGGACACGCCCCCGAGCCCCGCGCTGAGGAGAAAGGAAGCGCAGTAACCACGGTGAATGTCTCCCAGGTGCAGATCTACGAGGAAGACTTCAGAAGGGAGAGGTCGGACCGAGAGAGACTCAACCAGGAGAAAGAGCAGCTGCAGCAAATGAACCGGACGTCGCAATCCCAGCTGAACCAGCTGAAGTCCAAGGTACAGGTCAGAGCGAAGGGCCTTGGCCCGCAGGTGTGTGCTACCCGTTTACCCTCTCCCTTAAGGCAGAACGCAAGGCTCTGGGGCTTCTGGTATTTGACGCTGAATTTTTCTGAGAGGTCAGCACCGGGGATGAAATGATTCTTAAACCATCTTGTGAGAAGTTGGGAACAACTGGGTGTTTCTTTTAGTGTAACTGTAGTGAGGAGTTACCCAGCAGCTGGACTCCAACATTCTTTTCTGACGTCTAATTCTTTTGATCTTTTCCTCCTGATATTTATTTTGGTCGCCTGGGAGCTGGCCTACCCAGGACTCCAAGGCCAACCTGAAACTCCCCAGGGCAGTGACGTGTGTCTAAGTCCTTGTCACGTTCTGTGAAGGGCTGAGTGGAATGTCCCCATCTTCCAAAAACAGGCCCGTTGCTAAGTGTCATTTACGTGTCTGTCTGGTGCAGCAGTTCTCAACCTGTGGGTCGCGACCCCTTTGGCGGTCGAACGACCCTTTCACAGGGGTTGCCTAAGACCATCCTGCGTATCAGATATTTACATGACAATTCATAACAGTAGCAACATTACAGTTATGCAGAAGCAATGAAAATAATTTTATGGTTGGGTCACAACATGAGGAACTGTATTTAAAGGGCCAGAAGGTTGAGAACCACAGACTCTGGTGGGACCAAGGTGTTCCCTCTGGGGGCCCCAAGGTAACTGTGACTGGAGTATTTTGGAAGCCGGTAACGTGAGCCAGCTCGTTGGAATAGGGTCTATTAATGTAAGCCGCTAAAATAAAGCATGATCGGCTATAATGAAAGCAGACACAGGAAGCCACCACGATGGGTAAATGCTAATGTGAATGGAAAAAATGCAGGGGACACAATTTTGGCTTAAGAAAGGAAAATGCACTACAAACTATCTGACACTGTTCAGGACGTGCCCGGGCCCCTGTGGGACCTGACCCTGTGGCCGCCCCAGTTCCATTCAGTGAGTAACAGGAGCTGTTCTATGTCCACACCCACATCTGCTCCTCCCCTCCTCCATCCAGACGGAAATGTACCCCCTCACGCTGAGAACTGTAAGGGCCCCAAACACACTGCAATAACAACATGAACCGCCCACGTCCCCAGACCTCATGTGGGATTTCCGGGATGGAGCCCAGGCGTGTCCGGAAAGCCCGAAGGCCGCCTGCTTTCCCCAGCACCTCCGCTCCGTGGTCCCCGCAGCCCCGGGGCGTCCCCGAGAGCTGGTCCCAAGCAGCGTCAGGAGGAACCATCGAACCCTTTCTGATAGGCAGATATCTGTGCTTTGTCCACAGGTAAAAGCGTGCCGGCTGGAGCAAGAAAGGCTGGAACGGCAGTTGGAACAGGTGCGTGGCCGCCCACTGAACTCCCGGAGCCTCTCAGTGCCCGCACGCCCCCCCAGCCCCCTACCCCCCGCGCCCCTGCACTCCCTGGATGACAGCTCCCCCCAGGCCAGTCCCAGGCCCTCTATGTCCCCACGGGGCCCGGCAGCCCTGTGCTCACTGTGGCCGAGGGCCGCGGAGAGAAGGTCAGGGACCCCCAGCCCTGCACACATGAGAAGCACATGCTCTGCCACACGTGACGAAGCCCGAGCCCGTGTGTTCTCACAAGGAGCGTCCTATGCAGACCATGGCCACTGGGCAAGCCCCTCCCTGTGGCCCTGCAGTTGCTGACAGTTTACGGTGGGAAACTACCACCGAGATGTCCACCTCTTTTGGGGAATAGGGTCCCCTCTCGGCCCCGACACTGCCCCGTCCCCCGCGGCTGTCGTAGTCCTCGTAGTCCTCTACTGCTTCCTCTCTGACTAGTTGAGCCCAAGGGTGTCTCCTCAGGTAAGAGAACTCCCTAGAGCACAATGCGAGGCCCTTCTGTGAAGACAACTCAGTGGAGTTAACGCTAGCTACCTCTCAGTTCTTGCTAATTTCTTCAAAATTAGAAAAATAGCAACTTCACCTTAAGTAAGTCGGCTGTGAGCTCATCTGTGTTGGTCCAGGGTCCGACCTCCTCCTGCTGTGACAGAGTTAGGCTAACCCTGGCCCGTGTGGCTCCGGTGGTCGAGCATCGTCCTGTGCACCAGAGGGTCACGGGTTTGATTCCTGCTCAGGGCACATACCCAAGTTGTGGGTTCTATCCCCGGTTGGGGCTCATACAGGAGGCAACAGATCCAAGTTTCTCTCTCACATTGATCTTTCTCTTTCTCTTCCTTCCTCCCTCTCTAAGATCAATTAAAAAAAAAAAAGACTATCTGGCCAGTGTGGCTCATTGGTTGGGTGTTGTCCTGAGCACCAACAGGTAGCAGGTTGGATTCCTGGTCCGGGCACATGCCCGGGCTGCGGGCTTAATCCCGCGTTCGGGGTGTACAGAAGGCAGTTGATCAATGTTTGGCTCTCACATCAATGTTTCTCTTCCTCTCTCTCCCTTCCTCTCTCTCGAAAACCAATAAATTAAAAATAACAAAAACTGAAGCCAAACCATGTGACTGTAAAAGCAAGTGTCAGTGTGAGGCCCCGCTGCACCCACTCCTGTGACCGACGGCCTTGTCTCCTCAGATGCGCATCCTGCCCTGTCGCTGCGGCCTGGGTCTCCACCTGCCCGACGCGGCAGGCGCACCTGCCGACCCCGGGGCTGTGCCGGACCTGCCCAGGCTCCCGGTGAGTAAGCCGCTCCCGGCCTGCGGGCTGGCCCAGCGTGCTGCTGTCCTGAAATCAGCCCGTCTCTGGAATGTGGCACCTTAGCTCCGCCCCCAACCTGCGGAGTGACAGGGGCCACACACACTCTCACTGACTTGCCATATGGTGTCCACAGAGACATGGACGTTCATTGCAAGGTGCCCCATTGAGTCCTAAGCCCTTGAACAAACACACAGCATGTTAGATGGGTCGTTTTTAATGCCAGACCTGATTCTACCAAGAGGACATTTTTATGTATAACGAAAAGCAAAGGGAATAAAGCAAAAATCGGTTCAAGAAACGCCTTTTTCCTTTGTCAACTTAGGTTGAACTACTGTGGATAGCGCTGCATCTGGGCAAAATAGTTTCTAACATTTTCCAATTGAAAGGATATTCTTTTTCAAAAAATTCATTTTATTGATTTTTCACAGAGAGGAAGGGAGAGGGATAGAGAGTGAGAAACATCGATGTGAGAGAAACATCCATCAGCTGCCTCCTGCACACCCCCAGTTGGGGATGTGCCCGAAACCAAGGCACATGCCCTTGACCAGAATCGAACCTGGGACCCTTGAGTCCGCAGGCCGATGCTCTATCCACTGAGCCAAACCGGTTAGGGCTGAAAGGATATTCTTAAAGGGGCCAAGAAAATGCAACCCATTTCCGTGGCTCTCCACGGTTGTGTCCACCCAGGCGGATGCCTGGACAGGGGGCAATCGTGTGTGAGTGGAACTGACGCAGACAGCCTGCCTGCATGTCAGCCCAGCACCCTCCCTGCCTCTAGTCCCAGATTCCACCGCCCTCCCCCACGCCCTCCATCCTGCCTTCACAGACGGTCTTCACACAGGGAGACAAAAGATGCATTTTTCGCTGACTGCATTTGGTCCAACCACTCCCTTCTCCCGCTGCTTTTACTATTCACGGTGCTTCTAATTTTGCAAAGAGTCTGAGGTTTAGCTGGATTTCCCCAGCGGAGCACCCACAGAGAGCAGGACCCTCCGGGGCCCATACCTCAGCATCTGAATGTGACTCAAGCCCTTTCGCAAGGGAGGGCCGGTGCCTGTGGGCGCAGGGGTTTAATGAGCCTCCTACTCGAGCCTCCTACTCGAACCCGGTCTTGTTGCAGAATCACCACCTCTGTCTGCTCGCCTTCCCCCAGCTCTTTTGTTTTCCTTATGCGTTTGCTGACTTTTCAGTCTTTACAGAAACGTTCGTGGGAATCTTCAAATGCAGCTACGATTCCTTAAATACTTTTCAGAGCAGGGAGAAGTAAATTAATATGGCGGGAACTATAAAGAGATAGACATTTACTTAGATGTTAGCTCCCACAGGTTAAGCAGGGGTCCTCAAACTACGGCCCGCGGGCCACATGCAAATACAAATATTGTGTTTGTTCCCGTTTTGTTTTTTTACTTCAAAATAAGATAGGTGCAGTGTGCATAGGAATTTGTTCATAGTTTTTTTTTTTAAACTATAGTCCGGCCCTCCAACGGCCTGAGGGACAGTGAACTGGCCCCCTGTTTAAAAAGTTTGAGGACCCCTGGGTTAAGGAATTGGGACAATATTCCTGTAAAACCAATGAATCATCCAGGTTTATCTGGAAGTAAAAATGGCTATTTTCTTCACACCTTCATTCATGCACAGAAGGGAGAAACACTCCTGTCATAGAGCTCGTCAAACTTTCCCCATCGATGACCAGAGATAAGGCGGCCGAACCTGTAAAATTACCACCCGTAAGGCCTGCGTTTGGAAAAGACTCCACGCTGTGTGTCATGCCTGCATTTCCAAGCAGCGCTTACGCAAACAGAATCTCGGTTTATGGCAGAATTCGCAAAGACCCGGAATTAGTTTTAAGAGGCCGCTCTGTGCTTGTTTCCGAGCCTGAGTGGAAGCACGTGCGAGCGCGTTTGTGAAATGACAGCGCGTTCGCCCGCGTTGGGCACCTCCGCTGGCCTGTGCGGCGGAGGCTCAGCCCCTGACCCAGTGCATCACCGAGGCAGCTCGACATAAACGAGCCGATGAAAACCAGAGGGGATCTCATTTCCTCCCCAGCTTTTTGTGCACGAAGGGAGCCAAGAGCCGAGGTGTCTGAGGGGGTGCTGGGGGCAGGGGGTGGGGGGCAGGCTGTGCTGAGCGCAGCTTTCTGGTGTCTTGTCAGGGACTGAGCTTTGGGGTTACCTCCAGTGGCTGGGCCGCCCTGCCAAGCTCCGGGTTAGAGCAAGTCCCTGAGTTCTCTCCGAGAGGTGACGGAACTAGGGAAGGACAGGCGTGAACTCGGTGCCTGGGCAGGACGTAGGCTGAGCACATGGAGCAGAGACAAGCCACCTCTCGGGCAGGTCTGCCTCAGATTGCTGTGCTGAGCGGTTCAAAACACTGGGCTGGGAGCGCATCTTGAAGCCGGCCGACCACAGGCCGATTAAGAAAGGCAGTTCATGTGACGTGCTCCCTGATGCTCAGCATCCAGCTGCTCTTAGCTGGCGGGAACCCAGGAGACATCCCTGGAGAGAAATCCAGGTCTGCACTCTGGCGTCGGCCTCTCCAGCCTGACCCACCTGGGCACGTGGGGCGGGTTCTTGGGAACAGTGGGCAGGGGGGGCGGGGCCCAGCTGTCCTGCCCCCGACCCTGAGCCCCCAGGGCCTGGTCCTCCCTCCACAGCTCAGTGTTCCCCCTGGATCCACCGGAAAACACCAAACTTGTCATTTTTCTCTCTGGTCTTCCTGCTGCCTCCTGTGTGAAGTTCTAAAAAGAACTTTTCTTTTGTTATTTGTTGATAGGAAATGGCTTTGTTTTATTTATGGGCTATAGTGAGTTTTACAGAAGTGTTTATACTTCGGCAGACATCCAGAACACATCTGTTTTGGAAAAAGAAAATGTGCCACAACCCAGAGCAGTCACATCTGGCCTTCCATGGGGTGGGTTGTGGGGGTGGGGGAGTCCGGAGGGGGCCCCGGTGCTGAGGGGGGCCTCAGAGACCAGCAGGACCGCCAGCGGCTCAGGTAGAAGCGACCTTGTGCAGCCTCGTCACCCTCTGCACGCGCCCCTCTGCATGTCTGATCCACACGCACTAACCAGGCTTCCTGTCCACACAGCCAGACCGCCAGCGGGTGCTCCGGGCCGACTGCCCCCAGACGCGCAGCACGCGGCACACGGTAAGGCCACAGCTGCTCCGCATGTTCTGTCATGTTTGCGTCCTAATGGGGCCTCCGGGGGATGCTCACTTGCGTAGGTTTGTGTGGATGAAGCGCTACAGGGTTGTGCTGCGCACACAGCTATGCTCCGCACACCTGGGCTAGGCCTGCCGTCCTGCAGAAGAACAGAGGTTCTCACCGGGAAGCGCGTGGGCCGGTTCTGGCTGCCGCTCCGCTCCAGCCTCAGAGCCAGGGCCCCATCTGGGCCAAGAGGCAGACTGGGAGCGGGTGCAGCCGCAACGGGCTCTGTGATTCCTCTCCAAAGGCAGATACTCCCCCCTCGGCCGGGGGCGGGGGGCTCACCCCACAGATGTTCCCAATGTCACTGGCACACGGACAGAGGAAACCTGAGGCTCACATGTGTCCCCGATGGCGATGGCAGACCCCGTTCCACCGGGCGTGCCACACGCCCACCTCCGAGCTGCTGGAGAGACTAGAAAGTCACAGAGCGTGCCCACACCTGGGAGGACTCTTTCATCTCGTTTTCCTCTGGTTTCCCCTCTTCTCCTCCTTCCCAGAACCTGCTCCCCTTTCTCCAGCGTGTTTCTCACGCGGCCACCCAGGAGTGGGCCGTGTCCGCCAGGCCGGCCTGGCCCAGTTAGCATCACGGTCCCACTTCCCTCCGAACACAGGCTGAAGTCCGAGGTGCACGCATGTAAGTCTGAGGACACACACCCGGGGTCCTGGGAACTTCGCTGCCAGAGGCGGGACTCCACCTGGGAAAGCTGAGGCTGAGCCCACCCAGGGTCAGGCCACGCTGGAAGCTGAGCTCACTGAGTTTGCGCCTGGGGTCACAGAACGCGGGTTTTCAGGACAAGGAGCCCACTGTGGCGGAGGGGGAGGAGCAGAGAACTGGGGACGGGGGCACCCATGCAGCTGCCAGGCTGTGACCCTCACCTGTCCCAGGGCTGCCCCTGGCCGTCGGGAATGGAGCCCCTGGAGCTGTGGTGTGCACACCTGGCCAGCCGTGTACACCTGCACGGGCGTGACAGAGGCCTGGGCTCAGACCGTCACAGAGAGGAAAGAGGGAATGTGAAAACAGCAGGCTTTCTTCCTCCTTTGCTTCCACTACAAACACCACCGCTGGTTCTCAGAGGTGCTTAGTGCAGCCCCAGTGAGAGCTTCTATTGGAAAGGCTGCTGTCTCCCACCGTCACCGCTGGGGGTGTCTGTGATGTTGAAATCTGGTAGCGAAGTTTAATAGCTGAGTTGTCACCCCAAAATTATGATTTTCCATTTTGGATTGGTCTGGAATGAATATTAAAGATATTTTCTTCCCGAGTTACAGTGTAATTGCTAGAAACTGTAATTACTCAGAAGAAAATTCAGTAATATCATCAGGCCATCTATATGTCACTATTAGATTCTTCCTGGACCAGCGTTACAGAAGCTAATCATGATATAAAATGGAAACGAGCTGAGATGAACCAAAATAAAATATGAAAAATATAGGATTTTACAGCTGGTATAGGAAACCTACTGATTTTTATCTACTTGGGAAGAAATAGAGTTTTGTGACATATAAATATGCTGTGTGAGTTGCTACAGAGGTAAAATTAAAAAAAAAACACCACACCAAGCCTCTATTATATGTTAACCTGAGTATCTTCAAAGCACTGTTCTAATCTTCACAAGATGCTATAAAGCAGTTTTTACTGCGATACCGTCTCTAGGACTGTGAGTAGCAGGCCGAGTCCCCATAGGAAGACTCCGGCCTGCGGTGAAATCCCCCGTGTGTGAACCCCACACCTGCGCTTGAGTCACAGCCCACAGGGCCCTGAAAACGTGCCCGTTGCTGCATTAGAAGTTTATAAAATGAGAGCTTTGACTATGAGAACGGGGCGTACCCTTGGGAAGCGGCGTTACACCCTCGGTGATCTCCTCTTCCCTCGGGCGGACACCTGCGTGTGCTCCGTGCTGCTCACAGCCACTGACCGCATCCCAGGGGAGGCCCGGTCCCGTGCACGGTCCGGTGCGTGGCACATACTAGTACGTCAGGAGCAGCCGGGGCCTGTGGCCCTGGGGGAACCCGGCCGGGGGGCTTGGTTGCCATTCGAATCCTGTCCTTTTCCTCCCAACACAGAAATCTACGGCTGCGGCCCCTGCTGTTCCCCCGCCAGCTCCCAAAGCTGACGCTCTTTCAAAGCTCCAGCCAGGTCCCCCGCAGTGGGAGATGCTGGACTCACCCTGCACCCGCCTCTCATGTGTCGTTATTTCGTTTCAGCAGTGGCTCTTGGTGGTTGGGTGTTTTTTTTTTTATTGTTGTTATTGTTAATTCTCACCCCAGGATATTTTTTTCCATTTGAGAGAATAGAAGGGATGGGGGAGAGTCAGAGAGAGAAACATTGATGTGAGAGAGACATATGCACTCCCACATGCACCTGACCGGGGCCAGGATGGAGCCTGCAACCGAGGTCTGTGCCCTGGACTGGAATCGAGCGTGAGAGCCTTCAGTCTTCGGGACACGCTCTAACCACTGAGCACCTGGCCAGGGCTTTTTTTGTGTGTTCATTTAATCAGAAAGCTCATTTCGGTGTGTAGGGCCAACCCAATTGCTCAAATTCTCCAAGGTAATTCGGTGGTATTGGTAGCTAAGCAAATAGGGGCTTAGAGATCTTTTATTGCACAGATGTTGTGGTTTAGACAGTAGTCATTGTTTTATTATATGACTAATATACTTATACCCCACCATTCAGGATTAGGCTACTTGTCAAGGCCCCCTATATTTTGGGGCACAAGTAACACAATTCAAGCAACAGAAGGAAAAATGGGTGGAAAATTAGACTCTGATCATCTATAAATGAAAATTATTTCTTAAAACTCCTGTTTATTCATAGAAGAACTTGAACCACTTTGCTTATATTTAAGTGAAAATGGTCCTTTCAGAACGTGGACGTTTAAATTGACATGAATTAGTGTGTGTGCTTGGCTGTTGGTCTTGGTCTCCGTTTTATCAACTTCCTGTGACTGCTGACAAGTTCCCTTTCCGGCCGCACTGTATGAAGCACGTTACATTTTCCCTAATACCTTCCCCTTATAGCTGCTCCTCTTCAGGACAACTTAACCTGAAACGGTGGTGTGGCGCCTCTACGCTCAGTGTTTGTAGAGCATCAGCCTGTGGGGCTTTTAAAGGCACAAGGGGCATACAAGGTGATTACATTTCTCTGACGTCACCAGACCCTCCCTTAACAGACCTGGAGCCGGGCTGCTGCTCTGTGTGTGAATAGACCTCCTGAGTCAGGCTCAGACTGCGTGACAGCCAGTCTCCCCTCCTGCCGCTACCCAGCCCGAGGCCAGCGGAGGGCTCGGATGCTCAGCGTCCATCCAGCGCTGGGCCGTGACTCAGTGGCGCCCTGCCCGTCCACCTGCCCGTCCACCTGCCCGTCCACCTGCCCGTCCACCATGCTCCTGGAGGGTCAGACAGAATCTGAGGGCAGCCTGGCTGGTGTACCACACTCCTCCCCACTCCACAAGCAGCACCTGTGCCAGGCCTGGGGAGAGGGTGACAAGGCCTGGAAGCAGGCCGGGGGCCCCCTGGGCAGAGGGTTTGGGGGGTCTGCGTGTGAGGACCAGGATCATATTCTAGAAGGTGGCAGCTCGCACAGAGAGGGGAAGTGCAGCACAGGCGGTTCCCCTAAAAGTGGGGACGCAGAGAAGGCTCCGTGGCCAGGGCTGGATCAGGGGTGCTGGCCGCCTCGGTTAGCCACAGGGTCACTCATCTCCCCTTTCTCTCGGTCACTGTCCGAGGCTGTGCTCTGGGGACACACTGAGAATCAACTCTTCTTTCAGAAACTGAAGATTTCGATGGAGGTTTTCAAGGCATTTAAGACGCATCAGGCTCTCTCTCTGTGCAGCGTTAGCTAATGGGGTTTTTATACGTTGAAGTCCACAGCTGTTAATGCTTCTGCTTAGAAACATGTGATTTGACAAAGAACCTGTTAGTCTTGTTTCATCTGCTCTCAGAATGGGACGTACAATGACGTCCTCGTTCCTGGAACACTGTGACCTTGCGCTGTTTGTTTCGTCCTTGGTGACAGCCGCCTGCCAGTCCCCCCTGCACCTCCCCATCCTTCACACGGGGGGCTAAGCTGGGTCTGACGTGTCCACCCTTAGCGATCCGGGTATTTTGTGGAAGAGCCACACCCTAGGGGCCAAAGAGCCGCATGTGGCTCGTGAGCCGCAGTTTGCCCACCACGGCCCTAGGACATTCTAGGTTGTCACTGAATAAGGGAAGCACCTCATTTCTCGGCATCAATAGCATTTTTTTCCTGCTGCCATGAGTGGGCCACTTGGACTCTGTCTTCTTGTGGCTCCCACTCTGGCATCTTATCTTGGTCTTATAAGCTGCCCCCAGGTTTCCATCCTGGTCTTCATGCCCTACCTTCACATGCCCTCTCCTTCAGGGTGAGTGCCTCATCAAACTGCGATCTTGTAACCGGAAACCCCATTGGGCTCGGGCCCTGTTGCTGTGTCCAATAAGGAAGGCAGGGTTGACTCAGATAAGGCGTTTGCTGAGAAGGCCAGCCCACCAAGAAGACAGGGCACTTACAAGCATCAAATCCTATCTTAGAGCAGGTGCAGGAGACAGGATTATAAAGGGGAAGGGGCTGGGGTGAGGAATACAGCTACATGCAGGCCTGGGGTTCGAGGATGTCAACTATCATCCTCAGGCTTCAGGCGATGAGATGATGTGGATGAGATGATGTTGCTGAGATGATGTTTTGACACCTGGTGGGTCATCTGACCATGCTTATCGGTCTGTTTGCTGGATTCACAGCTGAGTCACCTTCTCAATTGCTTCGCAGAGACTTTGAAAAGGAAACTTAAGGAAAACGTAACCCCCTATTCACATAAGTATATGTGTTCTGAGATTTAAAATACTATGATTATTTTCAGATTAATTCAGATTATAAGTCCCCCCTATCATTCTCTTCTGTGGCTTTGACGGCCGGTACCCAGGGCCATATTTAAAAGGCGTTTACCTGGCAAGCTGTCTCTCTGGTTAAATACTGACTCTACCAGCAGCACGTATGACGCAGTGTCAAAGCACATGCCTTGCCCGCCCGCAGGAGAAGGGACAGAGCGTTCCTCGGGCACGGCTGCCCCTGGCCGCACGGGGCCTCCCAGCGCCTAGAGCAGCACCTGCCACCTCCTGCCTCAGGGGGTCTCGGTGGGCACGTGTGGGCAGCTCACCAATAGACCATTTCTGCTTTACCAGCCCAGAGGTTTACACTAACCCTCAGCCAGGAGAGAGAGAGGTGGGCTGTTTATTTTCAATCTGAAACATCTTCCTGCTGTTTTCACAGGTTTCTCCTCAGAAAAGAAAGGTGACCAGTAGCCCGAGGAGTGTGGGGGCAGGGAGAGCCGGGCGGGGTGCTCGCTGCCTGTGACGGTGGCTCGTGTCCGCCAGCTGCCCTCCACCTGCCCCGCCACCGTGTGACGCCTGGGCCCGGGCAGAGGAAAAGGCTCTGACAGCTGAGATCCCGTGGGGTCTGGAGGCCAGGGTGACACAGCCCACACACCGCCGTGTCCTCGGCACAGACTGGCAGGCGGATTGCGCGCCACTTCCTGAGACCCCGGCACATGCGATGGGGTGCACAGGGGCGGCTCCGTGATCCCGGCAACTCCCCGCTGGTGCGAGATTGTATTTGACGGGAATACATGCTCCCCAGGGAAAGTGTCCGCTGGTACAGGTTGGCTCTGAGGGTCTTTAGGGGGCTCAGCCTGTAGGCGGTTTAGCCGGGCCTCACTCGGGGCCTCACTCCTGGCCTCAGAGACCCAAAGGCAGGACTGAGGAGGTGTAGATCCTTGTGGGAACCACATGAGCGCTTCAACCTGAATAAAATCATCAACTTGCCACTTTTCCTTCCTCGAGGTGCGGAGAACGGGGCGCCGCCTTCGTGTGGGGCGACTAGACCGTGAGGGGAGTCCTGGCCTGAGGGGCACCCCTGGCTGCGCCCGTGTGTGTCCAGAAGCAGCTCAGAGACCTGGGGTTTGCGGCTAAATGTGCGGTTTTCTTTCCTGTGGATTCGAGTGGCTGTTAATGAAAAGCATAACCCCGACTTCTCACACCAATTAAAATGAAGAACAAATGTATCCCAGTTGCACAGTAACTTAGAATCGCACTCAGCTACACAGCGGCGTGCCGATGTCTGACGATTAAGCCGACTTTAGAGTCTTAAGCTCACGCATCTGCTGAGGCTTCTGCGGGGACCCCTGGGCCCTCTGGGGGGGGGGTGACCCGCGGTGGCGGGGCCACTAGAAGCACCTGGAAAACCAGGCCATCGGCCGAAGCTGCAGCCGCAGGAAACCACCCAGACCCCGTGCCGAGACGACATAGGGTCCACGTCCGGAAACCCGCTGCTTAATTCCAGCGCAAGTGCTGGGGTGTTTCTTCCAGTTTCTGGAAATCCTTGAGGCGTCGTGTACAGGAAGGTGTCGAGCCTGGACAGTCCACTATGTCCAGCCTCGTCTCCCTCTCTCGAACACGAGGCCTGAGAGGGAATTGTCCTGCGAATTCTCTAGAGCAGCGGCTCTCAGCCTGTGGGTCACGACCCCTTTGGGGGTCGAACGACCCTTTCACAGGGGTCGTCTAAGACCATCAGAAAACACATATAATTACATGTTGTTTTTGTGATTAATCACGATGCTTTAATTATGTTCGATTGGTAACAATGAAAATACATCCTGCATATCAGATATTTACATGACGATTCATAACAGTAGCAACATGACAGTGATGAAGTAGCAATGGAAATAATGTTATGGTTGGGGGTCACCACAACATGAGGAACTGTATTAAAGGGTCGCGGCATTGGGAAGGTTGAGAATCGCTGCTCTGGAGCCTTTTTTGTTGTTTGTTTGTTTGTTTTTGCTACTATTTATTAAAGAGGCAAGTCATGCTTGAGCTGCACTTCAGGATAAGTGAGTCAGGACAACAGAACTCACAAGCCAGCTGCACTGACACATTGTGGCATTTTTCAAAAATTCCCATTCTCTCCGATGAGATGAGTGAGAAAGCCATGTAGCATCCACGTGTAGGGGTGGGAGGTTTCCCACGGAGGTGCGCCCAGCAGAGTAAGATTTGAGCGCACCTGCCCCCCGGCCAAGGCCCGCGTCCCCCTGCACCGGCGCCTCCTTCCCTCCCTCGGATGCTCTCTCCACCCACAGTGCCTGCCCCGCCCTGGGGAGCCCTCGCCCAGCGCTGCTCTTCTAGGAGGTTCCGCCAGCAAACAGACCTGGGCCAAGCGTGCTCGCCAGGCTCCCGATGGGAACCCTGGGGACAGGGGAACACGGAGATGCCGACGCTGGCCCCCCAGACACTGAGCCCCCCTCCCCTGCAGGCGGGTGTCTCTCAGGTGAACCCGCACCTCACACGGCATCAGGACGGAGTGAGCGTCCGAGACAGTGGTTGCTGACAGAACACGGAACATGTGTGTCATCCTCACGGGGACACTGCGGGGAGCAGACGCCCTCCTCCTTCCTCGAGAACAAACGTGCTCCCACGGCCGCGCTCCCCTCAGAGCTGACCCCCCAGCTCCAGCCGCCTGCCAGTTCTCGATGCCGAGGTGAGTGAGGTGCAGGGCGGCACAGCCGGCGGACAGGTGAGTGTGTGAGACAGCCCACGCTTGTCTTACTTCTACTAGTGACTCTATTACCTTCCACACGCACACCTGTGCACCTACTTCTGGCCACGCCTGTGTAACGGGATCCGACACGATCAGATGGGGCCCATGAAGGCCACGCTGGCAGCCTGACACCGTCAGACCCTGGGTTAGCAGGCAGCACATGCTCGTGGACTTTGCAGTGGAAAACACTGGAACAAGACACAGAATACAGTTCTCCACTTGACTTCCCCCCTCATCTGGCAAAGCCCCTTCTGAGAGGTGTGAATGGGGCAACCTAGGGACAAGTTCCGCTGGAATAAAACACCCCCAGACCCCTATCTGGTCCTTACTTCTCCTCCAGAAATGCTGCCTTGACTGTAACTGGTGATTTACATCGAAGGGGGTGTTAATAAATAAGCCATCGGAATAGAACCCCTTTGGGGTCTGCAAATCGGGGGGAGTCAGGCTCCAGCCCTGTAAACCTCGGGTTGCTCTGCAGTGAATGTTAACTCAGGCACAGAGCAGCGCCTCAGTGAGAAATCAAGGCCGAATCCCGACACCTTCCGTGGGGCGCGGCTACAGTGTTTGGACAGGTTCAAGCCTTGGACTGAGGAGAGGGCACAGTCCTCTCGTGGCCACGTGCAAGTCCCAGCTTGGAGGGCAGGGCCCTCCCAGCACAATTATAGCCAACAGCTGTAGCTGTAAGCTTGAACCTATGGTCCAGTGGTTCTCAACCTTGGCTGCACATTAGATTCACCTGGGAATCTTTTTAAAATCCTGATTTCTGGGCCCCATCCTCCATAAAGGCGGTTTCTTTGTTACTAATGTTGTGGCCCCACTCCATAACAAAGAAACAGAATTTCCGAAGGATGGGACCCAGAAATCAGGATTTTAAAAAGATTCCCAGGCGATTCTAATGTGCAGCCAAGGTTGAGACCCACTGCTATGGTCCGAACACATGCCCCCACGTGCCTGAGTGATAGAGTTCGGGTGCATGTAGTTGAGTAGGGTTGAAACCCACAAGAATGATGTAAACATCTTGATCACGCCCCTCGTGGCATTGATCTTTGCCTCATGGCATCTGCTATAAAATAAAGACACGGCTTGTGGGCGCGGGCGCTGTCCATCAGAGGGGCAGCGTCCCACTGAGACCCAGCTTTCATTCTCTTGTCTGTCTTTTCTAAGCCTTGCACCGCCCCCCAGGGTCACTGAACCAGGCTGAGCTGGCATGAGTATGCCATGGCCGTGCAGGATGCCGTGAACCAGTAGCTTCTGGACGACTGCCCCCTTCTACACACACCCGACCTCTCATCTTGATCAGTGAGATACACAGGTCTGAGTCTTGGCTGTAGCGATGCCCCCGCCAGGGGTTCAGTGCCACGTCTGCCAGCCTCGGGCTGTGACTCACGGGGAGCCGCCATTTGGGACTTTGAAGCGGTCTGTGTACTGTTGGGCTGCACCCAAGTCCCCTTGCTGCTGGAAAAACCAAGTGGGGTGCAGAGGCGTGTGTCAGAAACATCTGGCGCGCCAACGAGCTGCACGCTGAGCCACCTGTATGCCACCTATGGCCTCACACCCACGCGGAACTGGAAATGTGGCCTCCATGTGGAAGAGGCACAGTTCAGAACATCGGCCGTGTTACAGAAGCGAACCGAGTGACCTGGTTGTTACCTGGTGGATTCCCATCAGAACACTCGTCCAAGGAGAGCAGATTTAACACTTCCAGCGAGGAGACCGACCGGCAGGTTCCCAGCGTTTGTGCTGGACGTGGTTCTCCGCGGATGGGAACTCGCACAGATTTCTCACGTGGGAGCTTTTCATTCCAGCACGGCTACCCATTTCCCGTGGCTCCAAGGTTATGGAACGCCTCACATTCCCCAAATTCTCTTTTTTGTTTTTATTTTGTTTTTAACTTTTTTCCATTACAGCACAGGGGTTACACATATTTTACTGGGTGTCTCCCCTGAAAATTCCAGTACACACCTGGTCCCATGCATTGTTATTACAATACTAGTGGCCCGGTGCATGAAATTCATGTACGGGGGAGGGGGTGTCCCTCAACCCAGCCTGCACCCTCTCCAATCTGGGATCCCTTGGGGACATCCCTCTAGAAATCCGGGACCACTGGCTCCTAACCACTCACCTGCCTGCCTGCTTGATCGCTCCTAACCACTCTGCCTGCCGGCTTGCTCACCCCCAACTTCCCCCCCCAGCCTTCTCGCCCCCAACTGCCCACCCTGCTGATCTGATCGCCCCCAACTACCCCCCACTGCTGGCCTGATCACCCCCAACTGCCCTCACCTCCTGGCCTGATCACCCCCAACTGCCCTCACCTCCTGGCCTGATCAACCCCAAACTGCCTCTGCCTCAGCCCCGCAACATGGCTTTGTCCAGAAGACATGTGAAAGGTCTTCAGAAGGCTCCAGCTGTCTGTCTCTAACTGGGGAGGTGCCGGGCTCTGAGGAAACACTTACGAGAGACACTCCCGCAACATATTTCTCATACCAAGTGACGCAACGAAAACTAAGAGGCAGGACTGATCAATGCCCTCAAACACTAGCCTACCCCGGCGGATAAAGCGAGAAGGGGGAGCCAGCGAGCCGGTGATTGAGCACTATTCCTTTGGTACTTGTAGTCCCTGTGGGCGAAGCG
>NW_005871862.1:91539-94205 GCF_000147115.1 Myotis lucifugus
CTAAAAATCAATAGAAAAAATATCCTCCCATGAAGATTACAACAGGAAAGAAAAAGAAAGAAAGAAAGAGAGAGATAGAGAGAGAGAGAGAGAGAGAGAGAGAGAGAGAGAGAGAAAGAAGAAAGAAAGAAAGAAAGAAAGAAAGAAAGAAAGAAAGAAAGAAAGAAAGAAAGAAAGAGAAAGAAAGAAAGAAAGAAAGAAAGGGAAAGAAAGGAAGGAAGGAAGGAAGGAAGGAAGGAAGGAAGGAAGGAAGGAAGGAAGGAAGGGAGGAAGGAAGGAAGGAAGAAAGAAAGAAAGAAAGAAAGAAAGAAAGAAAGAAAGAAAGAAAGAAGAAAGAAAGAAAGAAAGAAGGAAAGAAAGAAAGAAAGAAGAAAGGAAGAGAAAGAAGATTTGTGCCCTGGCTGATTTGGCTCAGTGGTTAGAGTGTCAAACAGCTGACACTCTACAATAACCACATGAGCACCGTGACACAAACACGGTAGTGCAGGACATTATTACTAGTGGGTTTAATATTAAAGTTAACTTTAATTTATCCTAATGCACTATGAATGTAATCTCTAAAGGGTAAGTATAATTCCATCATCAAATCAAATCCCACGCAACTTTCCTATTCTCTAGTTGGAAAATGAAACCGTACTTAGATGAGCCAACCGAGAACAGAACTTGAGGGAAGGAAAATAACCATTTTCTTCAAAACGCCTGAAGCACTCCAGCTGGGGCCACTGGCTCTGCTCACCTGTTCCTACACCAGGAACCTCTGTGTGGGCCACCCAGCATCATTGTGGTCAATACTCCCAGCCCCCTCAAACACACACGCACACACATGCACACACATGTACACACATGCACACACATGTACACACATGCACACACATGCACAAGCACACGCTCAGCCTGGATCCTCGCAGCAGCTTCCCAGGCCTGAGGCACCGGAAGCACCCAGACCTGCAGAGTGACATCCTCAAGGACCCGGCCTCAGAAATCCGCACCTGTCCCAGGGGGAGAGGAAGCCTGCCCTGCCCTGTGGGTATCACCCCAACACCGACAAGTCACAGCCGCGTGAGCAGGGCAAGCCCAGACGAGAGGCTGATAACCCGAGGATGGTGTCGACATGAAGGAACCAACACTGTTAGGCCTGGCACGGGCATCCGTGTGCTGGGGCCGCGGCGACAAGGTGCACAGTTGGGTGGCCCAGCCACAGAACGCGCTGTCTCACAGCCCTGGGGCGGGGTGTCCGAGGCCCCCCGGTGTGACAGGGCCTCCTCCCGAGGCTGAGTGAGGAGCCTGGCTACACACTCCATGCCGGTCTTGGCATTTTGCATTTATTCAGGCGCATTCAGGGCGGCACACCCGCGAGCACAGCGTGTACCAGGAGGGAGCAGCACATTTCTTCCCGGGTGACGGCCACCACCGCAGCTGCCGTGGGGCCGTGTCCACTGACCTCAGCCAGTCTTTACTTGGCCATCTGGCCCCCGCGCTGCAGCTCCCTTGAAAGGGGTGCCCCCAACTAATCCACCAGGGTCTTCTCACCAGACAGCAGTCCCTGTCGAAGCAGCAAAGGGAGTGAATTGTGCGGATTTTCTGTGCTAGGCCCAGGCCAGGCTTGTTAGCGGAAGGAAGCCTCCTCCTTCGCGGGCCAGGCTGCCTCCCCTCACAGTCAGGGCTCTACCCTTAAGTCCCTTTTAATGAGGGGAGCTGAGCGCGGCTCACTATACCAACCTGCCCCTTGCAGGCGCCAGGCCGCTCCCACCAAAGCTGCTCCCAGCAGCATCCCTCATCCAACGCCAGGCTTCCTGCGATGCTTAACCAGCGTCCACAGGTCCTCACTCCCAGGGCCAGCGGGCTGCTCTTCACAATAACAGCGTATGTCCGACTTATCCCCCGTGAAAGAGGACCCCATCTCCTACCGGTTCCCCAAATTAGCTTGTAGATCGGAGGTTACATGTTAACAGGCCAATTTATAGCGGTCATCCATAGTCATGAAAAGTCCGTGGCTCACGGATACATGTCAGAACCGCTCGCAATTCGCGCTCATTCCACAGGAGCTGGGAGCCATGGTGGTGGTGGGGGGGGGGGGTGGCGGGGGACTGTTCACAGGAGGGAGGCATTTGGCAGTTGAAGGAAGAAGGACAGTGTGCAAAAGTTATTTCTGTTTCCAATTATTTCAGTGATTTATTTGGGGCCAAGTCAGCCACTGAATCTAGAGGGCTCACATCCTACCCGGGGAGCTGGAGCTGGAGCTGGAGCTGGAGCTGGAGCTGGAGCTGGAGCTGGAGCTGGAGCTGGCCGGCTCTCAGAGGTGGCGCTTTTGATTCAGGGTCCGCTCAGGCCACAGACCTGCCTGGGACGTCGCTGGGGCATCTATGCTGTGTGACTCTCCATGCCATTTCCAATGGACCATGTTCCTCAAACAGAGTGGCAGGTTCAGAGACCGTTAGGGAATCTTTTTATTGTTTTAAAGAACACGCAAACCAAACTTGTCTTTATTTTTGCATCTGCCCTTTGCTAGGCATGACGCCATTGACCCGATTAACATTATAATTAACTCTATGCCTTGGAGGGAAAATGTGTGAAACACTGTGCACTGCACATGTGGGTCTGTGTATTGCACCTGTGGGTCTGTGTATGGCACCGTGTGGGTCTGTGTGTTGCACCTGTGGGTCTGT
>NW_005871862.1:97117-100132 GCF_000147115.1 Myotis lucifugus
TCTCTTTTAAACTTTTTCTCTACATACTTACCAGGCTTAATGACAACAAATGAAAACATCTCAGCTATAAAATGTGCCTTAAAATCCCACAGCCCCACCGAGGTTAAATAAAATCCCCGAAGCTACGGCCAAAAAGGTAAAACCCCGTGTGGAAACGCGCGCACCAGGATTCACTGTGTCTGTTAGTCATGTCTGCCCAGTTCTCCAAGAAACGTCCCTGTGTGTGTTCACACGCTCCCGCCCAGGACACACAGCCGTGCCGTGCTTAAAGTGCATATTTTACCTATTCGCTAATGCAAATAGCACAGCAAAGTCTCGAATTCCATTCCAGGCCGGCTGAGTTCGCCCACCTGAGTCTAAAATTCTCTTTATTCACTAAAGCGTGCCACAGTTGGAACCTTGTACACTTAAGGCAGCGTCTAAAGCAGTCTTTGCTGTCACTGTGATGTTTATGACTCATGCTTTTAAAGTATTAACGTAATGCCCTGCAGCGTGCTACGCGTTATAATTGCACAGGCTTTGGGAGTGACGGTTAACTTCCCTTTCCAAGTGCAATTCCGAAGGAGCGAAGTCAGGACACGATGTGGCTTGGAGGCTCAAACCTCCACGTGAATGACAAGGTCCCCCCACAACACGCTCTTGTGCTGAAGCCTTGGAGACGCAGAGAAATCAGTGGGCCCCCAACGCAAACCCTTAGGGGTAATTCATAGATGTTGGGAATATCATAGAGAACGGATCAAAGCACCACGATGTCATTGAAAATAGAGTGGCCTTTTTTTTCTATAAAAGCTGAGGGGCGCCCTGACCAGTTTGGCTCAGTGGATAGAGCGTCGGCCTGCGGACTGAACGGTCCCGGGTTCGATTCTGGTCAAGGGCATGTACCTTGGTTGCGGGCACATCCCCAGTAGGGGGTGTGCAGGAGGCAGCTGATTGAGGTTTCTCTCTCTTTGATGTTTCTAATTCTCTATCCCTCTCCCTTCCACTCTGTAAAAAAAATCAATAAAATATATTTTTTAAAAAGCTGAGGGGAAATTTTAAAAATTAAATTGAAATAGTTGCAATATTTTCTTACTTTTTTTTCTCAAAGCCTCCACAATTGAAAAATATTTTTAAAATTTTGAGAGTAAATACCCTCCCTTACATAACGGACTTAGTAAAATTTAGCAAACAGATCAGTCTCTCAAGCACTAAAATGGAATTTCACACTCTTCCTTTGAGTCGGTTGTCAAATGAGGTCTGACACCTGGGGTCTTGATTTCCTCTCATCCTGCACTTAACCCAAAAGCAGTGCAGACCCTGTATGTTTTAACCATAAAATCCTTTCGCTCTGATACTTCTCGGGGCTGGTTTTCTGGCCCTACAGGTAGATGACTAAGTCAGTCTGCGGGGCGCGGCCGGCCCCCGACTGGTGGTGTGTGGCCGGATGGTGGGGGTGGAGGGGGAGTCGACCCCTCATGCGACTGCAGCAGGTCCAGTCCCAGCGGCGGAATGCTGTGCGTGCCTTGTTCATCCATCCGATGACCTCATCCATTCATCAATATTTATCCATTCCTCGCATGCCTCTTGCGGCAGCCGGTGTTTGCGTGTCTTTGTTTTCATATGCTGTCACACCTGGCTGATGTGACTCCCCAGGGCTCTATGGTCAAACGTAAAAGAGAATCTGTAACTTCCCGCCGCCCGCGGAAAGCAGGCCCCACCGCAGACTCTGAGGTCCGCCTCGCGTGCTTCCCTCGCCCTTACACGGAGGTGCAGCGCTCTTGCTCCATGCAGCTCAGATTTCATCACAGTCTTACCTACTCACCATTCCCTAGCCCAGTGGTCGGCAAACCGCGGCTCACGAGCCACACGCGGCTCTTTGGCCCCTTGAGTGTGGCTCTTCCACAAAATACCACGTGCGGGCGCGCAAGTACAGTGCAAAGTTGACTTAAAACTTTAAGTAAAGTTTATTAAGTTAATTTTAGGGAACGTTGTGGAGTGAAAGAAGATGTAGTGTCGAGGATGGAGAAAGGTATGTTGAGATGGTTTGGACATATAGAGAGGATGAACGAAAGGAGACGGACGAAACAAGTACACAAGACGAGTGTGGATGGGAGAGTTGGAAGGGGTCGACCTCAGCGAACGTACCTCAGTCAGATGGAGGACGTTTTTAGCAAAGGCCAGCTTAGGAGTACCCTAATTAAGTTAATAACAACTTTCCTACCTATATAGTTTAAGTTTAAAAAATCTGGCTCTCAAAAGAAATTTCAATCCTTGTACTGTTGATATTTAGCTCTGTTGACTAATGAGTTTGCCGACCACTGTCCTAGCCCCACCTTCATGCTACTGGCGTGTTCCCTTTGCTTACAGTTCTGTTGCTGTACGTGGGCCCACACCTCCGAGTTCCTCACGTACTTCACACACACCTCAGATTTCCCCTTTCGTGTGGAACCCCCTTTCCCCGAGGAGCCGTTCATGCCTTTGCCTCCTAAGTGGCCGATGCCCTGGCTTAGTTTCCCAAGTTCTAAATTATAATCTCACTAGCTTCGTCTGAATCACTTGCATGTTCCTCACAACAGGATCATCGGCGTGTGTTTCTCCTCCTTCCGCTGAGAGAGGACCGTCTGGGACCCTGGCATCGTCACCTTTGCATCTTGAAAGCTCGCATCACACTCTCTCCCAGTACCGCCCTGGCCCTGTCTCCCCTGAGCCACTTCGCCCTTAGGCTTTGGGAGGAGTGAATCTCACAATGGATAACTAACACAGAGTCCCCTGTGTACTATATGATTTGGAGTGGGGGGGGAATGAGGAGGATATGAACAATCTTTATTAATCTCTTCCATCCATCTAACATGGGTGACGGAGGAGGGGGTGAGGTGTACATGAAGTCGTGAAAAAAGAATAACGACAACGCTGCCCAACACATAAGTGGGTGCGGAGTGGGGGGAGTGATTATTTTACGTTAGTATTATATTTTATAGCCTATATCCAAATTCCCCCCTGTCGCAAGTGGAGATGAGTTTGGGTATTTGTTGTATT
>NW_005871862.1:100716-102958 GCF_000147115.1 Myotis lucifugus
GCAGGCTCCATCTCCAATGTGGGGCGTGCTAGAGGCAGCCGATCCATGATTCTCTCTCATCATTGATGTTTCTATCTCTTTTGCCCTCTCTCTTCCTCTCTGAAATCAATAAAAATATATTAAAAAAGAAAGAAAAGTCATCAAACCTACCCTATTGGGGAGGAGGAAAGCCTTTGTGATTGTTTAGACAGCTCTGCTTTGTCTGCTGCTGTGTGACAGACTGTGCAGGACAGTGATGATGTGTCCAAGCAGGTCAATGACGTGGTCACACAGGTAAGGCAGCGTGGACGGGGCCGGCCTGTGGAGTCGCGCTTCCCACAGACACAGGGGCCACGCCGGCAC
The DNA here is from genome assembly GCF_000147115.1 of Myotis lucifugus. NCBI lineage: Eukaryota > Metazoa > Chordata > Mammalia > Chiroptera > Vespertilionidae > Myotis > Myotis lucifugus. The sequence continues at coordinate 101,059 of NW_005871862.1, forward strand.
AGACGTCACCTCATGGCGCTCCGGTCCTGCGAGGCCGGCAGCTCTGACCTGCGAGAGGATCAGCATAAATCCGCGGGCGGGGAGGGTCCATCCGGGGAGTTTTCTGTTGGAGAAGTCGTTCACCGCCAACGGCACTGAACCCAGGAAACCGCTTTCCTTCGCGCCGGACAGTCCCCGTCACTCACAATAGAGGCCCACCCTTCAGCTGAGTGTGCAGATTCACATCAAAGGTCCCGTGTTCAACTGTCCACATGGCAGCCGGCAGCACATGACAGCAAGCGGCAGTGAGCCCCAACCCTGGCCAGTGCTCGGGGTTTCGTGGGCAAGAGCTGGGCAGGGGGCCTCTCCCTCTCCTGCATCACGTGGACGAGGAGCAGCATCCCGGGAAGCCCTCTCATGCCCAGGTCACCCCACACACACAGGGGACTCCCCCCCTTCCTGCGCTTCCCTCCACGCACCTGCTGCCGTGGCCGTGGCCTGTGCACAGCGCAGAGCAGCCTGGCTCTGGGCGTCCGGGCCTGACACACCGAGAGCGTTTGCAGGGATGTGTGCTGTGTAGCCCAGACAGGAAAACATTTTTAAGGTGAAATCTCACCGGGAACGACAGTATTGAAAACCACATAAAATCAGTGATGAGTTTTGGGGCAATTTAACTTCTCACTGTCTGTGGAACCTGAAGCCCGTCGAAGGCCATGATACTTAGGGGCTGAGCTGGGACGGGGCCCTGGGTGGACGAAGTGGGCGGAGCGGGCGTGGGGCCCGTCCCCCTGGGACAGCGGGGCCGCATGCTCAATGGTGCCCAGTGGGTTTAAACTACAACAAGCACTAGGCCAGTGATGGCGAACCCTTTGAGCTCGGCGTGTCAGCATTTTGAAAAACCCTGACTTAACTCTGGTGCCGTGTCACATATAGAAATTTTTTGATATTTGCAACCATAGTAAAATAAAGATTTATATTTTTGGTATTTATTTTATATATTTCAATGCCATTTAACAAAGAAAAGTCAACCAAAAAAATGAGTTCACGTGTCACTTCTGACACGCGTGTCATAGGTTCGCCATCACTGCACTAGGTCCTTCAAGCCCAGAGCTCAGCCGAGACAGAAGGAGAGAGAACCAGGCAGGGCTCTGTGCTTCCTTTCCTTCTTTGTCGCCTGATACGCGTGCACACGCGCGCACACACACACACACACACACGGACATTCAACAATCAGACATTTATTTATTCTGTGCCGTTTCCCTAGGGCTGCTCCCAGGCCAACACCCACCCTGCAGCTGGCAGCCGCAGTGACCGCACTCCCCATGGGGAGACCCTGGGCCCCTGCGGAAGATGCCGCCTGAAAGTCCTCCTTCTCGGCCCAGGAGCCCTGGAGCGCTGAGCCCAGGGACGGCCCCGGTGGCCACATCTCATGCTCAGGACGCGGGATACACGGTGCCTGTGCTCCCAGGTCCCCACCAAAGCTGCACGCACGGCCACCAGCGGCTCTGCCCTCCCGGTCTCCACGTGCGCCCTGGCCCAGCTCAGACGCACGCAGGGAAATGGGTTTCCCCTGTTCGTTTGAAAACACGTGGGCCTGCAGCACCTGCACCTCGGGTGACATGGGGATGTGACCGGACATCCTGTCACGGCCCCAGGGGCTCTGTGCACAGAAAAGCAGCCCCCGGGGGCCCCCAGCCCCGGCGGCTTTTCGGGGGGAGGGGCCCCAAATTGTGAGGGGTGGGGGCTTCCCTCCCTAAAAATCCTTCTCGTCTTTAGGCCCAAAGCGAAGGGGGGGGGGGACCCCTGGAAATTTTCCAAAAAGAAGGGGGTTTCCTTCCCCCCCTCTTTCCGGGAAGCCCCCCCCACAAGGGGGGCCCCCCGGTGAAATTTTCCCCTTCAACTTTTTCCCCCCCCTTTTGGG
>NW_005871862.1:103177-115354 GCF_000147115.1 Myotis lucifugus
CCGTTCCCTGTTCACTGTTAGGTGACAGTCATTCAGTGTGCTTTGGTTCTCCATGCCTCTAAATGATTTCCCATCAACAGGACAGACAGTGCAGGCACTTGCATCAGTCGGAGGGGTGTGCTCGTGTGTGTGTGTGTGTGTGTGCGTGCAGGTGTGTGTGCGCGCGTGCGTGTGTGTCTGTGCGTGCGCGTCTGTGTGTGTGTGTGCAGGTGTGTGTGCGCGCGCGTGTGTGTGTGTGTGCGTGCGCGTGTGTGTGTGTGTGTGTGCGCGCGTGTGTGTGTGTGTGCGCGTGTGTGTGCGCGGGTGTGTGTGCCCACGCGCCTCAGGGTCCCCAAGGCAGCAGTGAGAGGTGGGGGAACCCCCCCGCACTGCTCTCCACCGACCTCGTTCCGTGAAACGCAGCCCCACGCACCTCTCGTCGCCGAAAGCACATGAGCAGGACACTCGGTGAGCCTCCCTGCCCTGAGCTGTGCTGCTGACTCCACGTTGAGTTTCGCTGCCTGTGCTTTTATGCCTTAAGACGCAAAAGAAATGGGCACAGCCCTAGCCGGTTTGGCTCAGTGGATAGAGCGTCGGATGCAGACGGAAGGGTCCCAGGTTCGATTCCCGTCAAGGGCACATGCCCAGTGTGGGGCATGCAGGAGGCAGCCGGTCAGCGATTCTCTCTCATCACTGATGTTTCTCTCTCTCCCTCTTCCTTCCTCTCTGAAATCAATTTTTTAAAAAGGGCACAAATTCTGCAAGTTCAGCCCACCCAGGAGGGGGTCAGCCCGCACCTCCTGGACCGACCAGGCTGCCTCTGTGAGTGGCTTCAACCCACAGATGAGGCAGGAGTGGAGACACGCGGCCTCCTGCTCCACCTCGAGGCCCACCTCCTCCCGCCTGTCCTCCCAGCGGGGTCGCTGCTGCCGCCCTCCTGGGCCTCCTGCCCCCGAGGTCTCTGAGGAGCTGCCCCTCCGGGGCCAGGCGGGACCCCTCCCGCCTCCCGCACCCTCAGGCGTGGGGCGGGGCAGCAGCCGCAGGAGGTCCTGCCATAGGTGGGCCCATGGCAAGTATTTTATTGACTTTAATGCGTATGAGAAAAAAAACACACAACCAGCACATGAAACAGATATTACTGTTTAGGTTCCTGATTTCCTTTTAAAATAAGCTGTTCTAAAACAGAAGGTCTTACAGTTTAAACAAATCAAGTAAGTAATGGTGGAGGCTGTGTTTAAATTTGGAAAACGTTGCGGGAATTCCGCTTTAAGGCGTACTGGCTCCAATCCCACTCGGGGCCAATGCACAACACAGTTTACTTGCACCCAAGGGTCCCTGACTCGGTGTCCTTCCTGCTCGGCAGTCCGGCTGTCCGTCCACCTTCTTTTCCCTCCAGGGGCCCAGGGAACCCAGCGACGCTGAGGCCTTCCCACCAGGCCCGGACACGGAAATGCCTAACCCCGGCCCTGCTAGGCCCGGTAGATGCCCTCGCCCCTGCTCCGTTTCACTCCCTCTACGTACATGTCGGCTTCAGGGTGTCGCCTCCGGAGTTGCTGCTCAGCCACTCCTTTTCTCTGGGGCTCTCGACCCTCTGCTGCGCTTGCTTCGCTTCATTTTCCTGCGTCTCAGCTTCTCCAGTGCTCAGCCTCCCGCCCTGGGCTGCCATCTTTGGCCCTAACCATTTACTGCCCGTCTTACTGCTCGTCACTCTCCAATGTAAGTTCTTTTTCTTAAAAAAAAATATTTTATTGGTTTCAGAGAGGAAGGGAGAAGGAGAGAGAAATTTCAATGATGAGAGAGAATCATGGATCAGCTGCCTCCTGTACTCCCCTCACTGGGGATGGCGCCTGCAACCCGACTGGGAATCGAACCGTGACCTCCTGGTTCCTAGGCCTAAGCTCAACCACTGAGCCACGCCGGCTGGACTCCAGTGTAAGCTCTTAACCACCTTCTCTCCTCGTTACCCCCACCTCCCATTGTCCTCACCTCCCAGGATGGTGCGTCTCTCCTCACCAGTGTCGGCTGGACTGGCCAGGCACACGGGGGCAGGGCACTGGGGGTGTGGAAGTGTGTTGCTCGTGTAAAGGTGGGGGGAGTCCCACAGTCCAGCGCCTCGGGGGGCCTCCCTGCCCTGGGCCCTGCTCGGTGTGTCACTTACTCCCTCTAGAACAGTGGTTCTCAACCTTCTGGCCCTTTAAATACAGTTCCTCATGCTGTGACCCAACCATAAAATTATTTTCGTTGCTACTTCATCACTGTCATGTTGCTACTGTTAGGAATCGTCATGTAAATATCTGATATGCAGGATGGTCTTAGGCGACCCCTGTGAAAGGGTTGTTCGACCGCCAAAGGGGTCGCGACCCACAGGTTGAGAACCGCTGCTCTAGAACATTCCCACTCAAAATAAATTACAAAAATTCCAGTCTGGAAGCGATTGGGTAGAAGATGGTTTGTCGCTCTTGAATGAGACTCTGTGCTTAACACAGATGACACATCCCTCGTAGGTCAGCACGCAGTCTCCCACGGAGGTCAGGCCTTGGAGCGTTCTTTCAAATCGAAATGACACTCCTGGGTTTCGACAGACACACAAATGAGTTCTTTGGCGGTTGGTGTTACCCGCGAGCCCTGAGCTCCCAGCCTGTGGGGTCTGTGGTGATGCCGTTCTCTTCTCCCTGCAGGACAGCGGCCCAGCCCTGCACCTGCAGCCTGGCCACCACGGGGATCCCCTCGCATCTTGATGGAGCCGCTGAAGGCCTGGGCACTGGACGGGACGGACTGACACTGTGGTTATCCCGTTAATATAAACGTATGAGCTGAGACTAGAGAGAGCTGCTCATGAAATGCCCGGACGCTGAGAGCAACATGGAAGGTTCCACACTTGTTATGCTTCGTGGAGAGAAAATGCGGCACAAGAATTACTCCGAAGGAAAGGAGAAGATTGAGACTAAGTGACCGGAGCTCACATGAGCGAAAACCACATTTTTCCTCTCTAACACCAAGCGTGCTCCCAGTCACACCCGGCCATTGGAATGGAAGCTGTTTTCCCAAAATAGTTTCAATGCTTCAATTACGACCTATTATCCAGGGGGGAAAAATGGCATTACTCCTTTTAAATGACCTGAAATAATGCAGTTTTTCCCCTCAGCAGCGCATAATGAGCGCTGAGATGTGATGCCCAGAAATGAGGCGGACCTGTTTCTCATTACCGTCCGCGCACAGCGCGTGGATTTCACAGGGAAGTGATTCATAGTCGGTCTGGCTTTATAACAGGGGCTGAAGCGGCACGACGGAGCAGATATTAGGACGTTTCTTTTCCAGACGTGGTGTTTAAGCGGAAATGTGACAGAGCCCAGTGTTAACAGAACTCGCCTTTTAAGGAATTTAATAGATCTGCGTCCGATAACCCAAACGGAGAAGCTTAACAGAATTTTCAAACAATGTTGTTCTTCTATCCAAGAAAAGTTTATTTTCTCAGAGGGAAAATGCTCATATGCCAAGCTAGTAGGAAAGAGTTAAAAACAGATGTTGACACGACCGGACGTGGCTCATTCTTCAATGTTTTAGTTCATTCCGCACATCCGTGAGGGGCTCCTGCGAATCCACGCCAACAGGGGGCCGAGAGCATCATAGCAAAATCACCGCCTCGGTCCACACACGTCCCACAGCCTCAGTAGTCCCAGCTCTAAAGTGGGGTGATGACAACACCTACTGCAGAGGGCTCTGTGGGACCAGTGAGCAGGCCAGGAGCAGACGCTAGAAACTGCTCAATGAGGAACAGGGATTGGACAGTCAAAAGGTCACAAGGGGGTGCCTTTTTTAAAGCAACTGGGCTCCAGGGTTAACAAGTTCCTTGTAATGGAAACTGACTGAATCAGAGATGCATGCAATCGTATGTCTACTTTTTCTGGGCTGCACACGGTAAGATTTGTAGAATTTTGTTGACCCTCCGACCCATGCTGCCTTGTTTGTTTGTTTATTTGTTTGTTTTTAAAATATATTTTATTGTTTTTTTTACAGAGAGGAAGGGAGAGGGGTAGAGAGTTAGAAACATCGATGAGAGAGAACCATCGATCAGCTGCCTCCTGCACATCTCCCCACTGGGGATGTGCCCGCAACCCAGGTACATGCCCTTGACCGGAATCGAACCTGGGCCCTTGAGTCCACAGGCTGATGCTCTATTCATTGAGCCAAACCAATGGATAGAGCATCAAGCAGACCCGCGTTGTTTTTATAGGTAATCTGGTTTCTTCAATATCCTTAGGGAGGGACCCACTGTGTGAGCAGGTTGCACTTTACTATCAAGACAGGTTGTGGATGCCTGTGAGCGCCCTGTCTTCCTGGTGGGCTGGCCTTCTCAGTAAAGGTCTTACGTGATTTAACCTGCCTTGGTGACTGGACACAGCGCCAGGCAGCCCGAGCCCACCAGGGGGTTTCCCGGGAACAAAATCACCGTCTTGGTTATTCTCATGAGCAGCTTCTGAAAGGCTCCATTCATTTCCCTTTTTTCACTTACAAATGGTTTTCTGATTGGGAGGGGCAAGTGTTCTGTGTTTGGGGCACTTTACATGTTCAAAACAGTTTAATTCTGAGGATGACCCCAGCAGGGAAATGTTATTATCCCATTTTACAGAAGAGAAAACAGAGCCAGGGAAAAAATAAGTCACTTTCCAAGTTCACGCGGGCCCAAAGCTATTAGGTGGCTAACCCCACGGGCTCAGAGGCTGTGTTCTCGCCACCCCATCTGCTGCCATCAGCTGCGCATTAAACATGACCAGGCTTCGTGCGGGCGGCCTTAGGCAGTATGATGTCACCGCATGCAACAGCCACCCGGCGTGCGTGCCAATGGCCCGCATAAAAGAAAGAGTTCTCTTCCCCGCCCCGCCTAAGCAAGTCGGGGGGTGTGGGAAGTGGAGCAATTCTTAAACGCTCCCAAATCATAGGAACATACTCATCACATCATCGTGGCCTCCCTGTTATACCTAGGAGTACATTCTGCCCTGTCCTTCCAGCCCTTTATTTTTACCCTCGACCCGCCCGTGCTGCCCTCGTCTCTTGATGTTTGGGGGCACACGGCGCCACATCCTCACCGCACTGCTGCCGTCGCTACAGAGCTGGTGCGTGCAGGGTGCTGGACACAGCAGGCCACGCTGATGTGGCCCACGCAGCCCGGCCCACAGGACAGGGGTGGGTCCCACAGGCCCGAGGCTCCCGCTGCAGGGCTCGGGGGGCTCTCAGAAACTGTTTTCTGGACGCGTTAAAAAGGATGCTCGTGTTGCCATCGCATAACCGGCACAGCGCAACATACTGATTAGGAAAAACCTTCCCAGGGAATGCAATGAATGCGCAGATATATACTTAGAAGTGAAACAAGCAAGAGGGGCCGTTTACTATAATCTAAGGAATGCCTCTTTCTCCGAGGGAAGGGGGTTGGGGGGCAGGAAGAGATTAAGCAAAGATCTTAGATGCATGCATGCATTACCTGTGGACACAGACAATAGGGTGGCGAAGGCCTGGGTGGCGCGGGGACCGGAGGGGCAATGGGAAAAGAAGAGGGACATCTGTAATACTCCCAACAATAAAGAGTTTTAAAAAAGAAAAAGAAAAAAAGAATGCCTCCTGCACAAACCGGAGTGAGCCCTCCGCGTGGCAGACAGGGCTTGCTCCAGAGTTTTATCCATTTAGGTTCTATTCTCGCCAAGAGGAACGTGGACCAAACCTCCTTCTAACATGGTCACTCCACCAGCTCAACCCGCGCCCCCAATTCCTTTTCTATGTTAGTCACAATGCAGACCTGCCCCCTCCCCCAAGGCAAACTGGCCTGGTCTCTGCCCTAACGCACCTGGTGCACCTCTCAACCTCTCCACTGACACCTCGATGCTCTCCATCACCTCAGCCTTCCCTGGTGGTGGGAAGGTTCTCTCCCATCACTTCCCCTCCCCCGGCCACTGTCGGATGTTGGGGGGGTCTCTGAAAGCCAGCCAGCCCGCCACTGCTGTGCCGCACGCTCCCGGAGAACAGGGGCCCACCTTGTCTTTTTAATGCTGCGTCCGCCCGCTCGGCAGGCGCCGGGCACTCAGCAGCCACGCACTGAATGCACGAAGGACGGAGAGAAGCCATGTCTGAGCTCATCTCTCAGACTCCTTCCTGCGAACACTAAGGACTGTTTCCATGTCTCTAGGCCTTCGCTCAGCACCTTAAACAACGTAAGAATAAACACCGTTTCTTTCGGTGTTCTAGACTACTCTTTGGGGAGCCATGCAAAATTGTTTGAGGTTTTTACTAAAATGTTTCATATATATTTTTTAAATCCATGAATAGTTTTGTAAGGCTATGGTAATTCTGATTTAAATCAAATATATTTAAATGTATTGTATTGGTTTAAAAATATCCTATTCTACTTCTCAAACTAAAACTCCAGAAAATTATGTTGGTCTTATCTACACCTTTTACATTAAGGCAGATTCCTATAGGAATGTATATTTTGGTTAACATACCCTGAATATCTCGTAATCCATGTGGTTCCTTCTTCCTTCAAATGCTCATTGGCTCCACACCTCCATCCTTCAATCCAAGGTGACGGGCCGCCTTTGGGTCTCTGTGTAGATGTTACTTTCCCCAAGAATCCCCCTGGGTGCCCCACTCCCACCCTCTCACAGACTGGCCCCAGGATTCCCTTAATAAGTCGTGTGGTAATTACCTAACCCGCCTCCAGAATACAGGTTCCTGAGAGCAAGGCCCTGTTGACTCTTTTATTCCCAGCAGCTAGGGTAGTGCAGGGCACACAGTAGGTGCTCATCCAGTATTTGCGAAGTGAATAAATGCCCTCAGAAGCATGACAGGAGACTGAGGCCCGTGGCTCACGCTGGTTCAGTCGGTAGGAGTCCTCACATCAGAGGTAGCCCTCAATTCCTAAGGGGCCTGGGACAATAACTTTAAGAACGATGGGACAAATTCTGCAGGGGGTGGGGGAGGGGAAGGCCCGGGGCTGACTCAGCAGAATACAAGCTTCCGGGTTTGAGTGCAGGGTCCTCCGGTTCCTTTGGTCCCCAGAGTAGAGATGGGCCAACAACACTAGCGAGTGAAGCACACGTGGAGAAGCGTCTGTGTGCGTTGGTTCAAGATGAGAAGCAGGCTGTACAGCGCAGCGAGGTGGCGGCCAGGCTCAGGGGAGCCCCCTGCCAGGCCTCTGAGGGTCCTTCCGTGTGTGTCGTGATTGGGGCGATTCCACGCGACAATCTTCAAGTCCTCAAGGATCCCAGGAAGCTCTCTGTGTGTGGGTTACTTCTCTCCGCTTTCATTCTACTGGGAATTAATACAGAAATTTAAAACCCATTCATTCCGTTAAAAACAACTAGCATATACCTACATTTTACCATAAATAACAGCATATTTTTCTGAAAACAACAATATTTTCCAAAGGAAACAGTTCCGTGAGAAGAGGGGCCTTGGTCTACCTTTTGGGCGTCCCTCGGTGTCTGGGTTCGAGTTCCACTCCTGTTTGCAATCCTTTGCAAGGTTGTTCTGTTTGAAGTCAACGAGGAATGTCTGCTTTCACACAGATTGGGAGCGGGAAAATGAAGCAGCATCCTAATAACCTTTTCCAATAATTCGGATCGTCCTCTTATGCTACACCAAAGCTCAACCAATGCTAGTTTCTTAAACCTTATCGTTGCCCCTTGGAGTAAGAAATCACGTCAGTTAACTGTCATCATCTGTTAGGTTAAAACCCATCGGTCTAACTCAGGGGTGGGCAAACTTTTTGACTCGAGGGCCACAATGGGTTCTTAAACTGGACCGGAGGGCCGGAACAAAAGCATGGATGGAGTGTTTGTGTGAACTAATATAAATTCAAAGTAAACATCATTACATAAAGGGGTACGGTCTTTTTTTTTTTTTTTTTTTAGTTTTATTCATTTCAAACGGGCCGGATCCGGCCCGCGGGCCGTAGTTTGCCCACAGCTGGTAACTTCTGCTGGGAACGGACCTCTGACTCCGGTGTGGTGGTATCACATCCGACTTTACTGGTCCCTTGGAAGGTACCGGTTCACGGCGTTACACGGAGCCCCCAAATGGCAATACATTGCACTGCGCAGTATCAAAAGCCGCCTTAATTAACGAGATGGCCACCGGCTGAGAAACGACTCCCAGTTGGGAGGCCGTCAAGCTCACGGTGGCAGATACAAGTTCCCGAAACAGTATGTTTTCTACTTCCGAGCTCAGATTCCCAACTGACAGTAAATACTTCCAATCGCTTATCTCGGAGTGACAGGCTCACTTCGTTTGCTTTGGAAAACAGTGCCTGTCTGAGAGCCAGCTTGCCGGTCCACGGTTCCTCCCAGTAAACCACGTTCCATGAGGCAAGCCGCCAGCTCCGCCCGCAGCTCGGTCCCACGTGCTCCAGTTCAGGACAAACACTGAACTGGGGACCCAGCAGGAAAGGTGAATGCGAGCCTCCCATTGGGCCACACAGACTATTCGAAGCACAGAATGGAGGGTTGAACTGCAATATGATGAATAGTTTTTTTTTTTTAAATATATTTTATTGATTTTTTACAGAGAGGAAGGGAGAGAGATAGAGAGTTAGAAACATCGATGAGAGAGAAACATCGATCAGCTGCCTCCTGCACATCTCCCACTGGGGATGTGCCCACAACCCAGGTACATGCCCTTGACGGGAATTGAACCTGGGACCTTTCAGCCCGCAGGCCGATGCTCTATCCACTGAGCCGGACCGGTTTCGGCTACGATGAATAGTTTTACTGCTTCATCAAAACCATCTTAAGCGACCCTGACACTGGTGGCCGCGGAGGTGACGTTAACCACGCGGACAGCCTGGGGCCACTGCCTGGATCTGTGCTGAGGTGGCAACATGTTACCCACCATTGCTTTCGTACCAACAGTGCAAATGCCAACGCCTTTAAAAAGGTGAGTGACGCTAGCTTTGGCCTCGCAGACACCCTGATAAAAGGGCCTCAGGACCCCCCCCCACCTCACCCCACCCCAGGATCTAGGACCGACTTTGAGGACCCAGGCTTCTCTTAAATAGACTGAAATCACACCCTTAAGTTTATAATAGGTCTTTACTTTTCTTCCCCCCCCCCTGACTATTTTTGCATTTCATAGTTTAAAAGTAAATTCTGATGTAAATAGTCAAATCTCTGCCAAACACTTGAAGATGACATACTACCTAATCCTCACAAAACATCTGCAAGCCGGCTATTGTTTGCTCCAATTTTATCCTTGGAAAAAACAAAACACCGAAGCTCAGTGGGGTCAACTTGTCTCACAGCAAACAATTACCCGTCTCGGATGAAACGCAAGTCTGTCTGACGAGACCATGCGTGTCCTAGCCGATGTGGCGCACTGCCCGCGTCTCTCAAACACGGAAGATACTTACTTACATAACTATACGTATACACACGACCATCGGGCTTACCAATGGCCTATTTTTTTCTGAGAAAACAGGTAAGGAATATTGATACATGCAAATCCTGATGCTCAGGGCTATTTTCAGGAACTTTCTTAACAATACCCTTCCCAGAGTTCTCACGGAGCTTCCCCATCGATGTGGTCTATCATGAATCGGCTGAACTAACAAGTCACTTTACTGTCTTTTGGGCTCACCCAGCCCGTGTGGCTCAGTGGTTGAGTGTCGACCTATGAACCAGGAGGTCATGGTTTGATTCCCTGTCAGGGCACGTGCCTGGGTTGTGGGCTCGATCCCCAGTACGGGGTCTGCAGGAGGCAGCTGATCAATGATTCTCTCTCAGGCAGCTGATCAATGATTCTCTCTCATCATTGATGTTTCTCTCTCCTTTCCTCTGTGAAATCAATAAAAATATATTTTAAAAAGAAATTTTTAACATATTAATTGTTTCTTGCCAATGTTAAAGTACCGTCTCAACCTTGGTTTACTGAAACTCCCCACCAGCCTCTCCTTCCCCCCAGGGCCACACTGCGAGGTCAGTGAGCTTATGTTGTGCCCCAGGACTCCGCCTTCTCTGCCTGCCCATGTCTGGATCCTTCACGCACACAGGCCATGAGCCACAACTGCTTAGGGCGCGATCACGGGCACATTTTGCAGAGTAGCAGTGGCTTTCGCCTAGGGGGCAGATCTCCCTGCCACCTTTGACCCTGGCCGCCGGTCCCTTCCTGCAGTGGGTCATCACCCTGCCCTCTCCCGAGTCCCCTGGCTCACGGGCTCTACATCTCTTCCCCAGGCTGCTCTTCCTCCACCCACCCCACGTTCTGTCCTAAGTCTCCTCGATGCCCCCCTCCACGGGCTTCAAGGATGCTGGTGATCCTGATGGATGCCTCGGCTGGGGGCTCATGCACCCCAGCTCCACAGGTGTAAGCAGACCTCACCCATCCCCCTGCAAGCCTCCTATGGTGTTCTCTTGGCAAAGGGCACCGGCACCTGCCTTCTTGCCCCGCAGGAACCTGGGAGCCAGTCCAGACTCCTCCTCCGTCCACCCCACCACATCCCGTCAATCATGAGGTGCTGCCCACTGTACTTCCTCAGCCTCGCACAGCCTTGGCTGCCGCACGCAGACCCGACTTCTCCTCTGGAAACGACCTTCTCATTGCTGTCTCTTTCCCCTCTCCACAGCAATCCCAGATGTGACTTTCTAAAACTCCTATCGATACTTTAAAAACCTTAAAATCTGTCCTGTGTAAGATCCTTACCAGTTTCCCAACCACAAACCACCTTCAAGGAAGTTCTGGTTCTTTGGGCCGTAGAGCCTGGTGCTGCCTGGCCTCGCGGGACTTCAGCTGCAATACAGCCCCAGCTGACGTCTCAGCTCCCAGGGCACGCCATGCCCTTTGACACTGTCCTAACCTCCCCCCAACCCCCACCCCCGCTTCTCTCTGTGCATGGAATGCCCTTCCATCCTGGGTCCCTATTTGCCTGGCCTTCTCTTCCTCCTCCTTCAGGACAGGCACTCAAACCCTACCCTCAAGTCTGCCCACAGAGCCTTCTAGAAGGGCGCGCCATTCACCGCAGAGCAGGTAAAGACACCTATCAGCCCTCAGCACTTCATTCATACCTGGGCCTCCCCACCAGGCTGTGAGCGCCTTTGAGGCCAGCAAGTCTTACCCTGAAATCTCAGCACCAAGACAGGCCTGGGACGCAGCGGGCACTTGAGGAACCTTAATGAAGGCTCCGGTGACCGGCTCTGGGGCCTGTTTCCTAAGTGCAGGGTCGCTTTCCCGATCTTCCCATGTCATCACCTCACCTGCACAGGGACCGCTGGGTCCCTCTTAGCGCTGAGGGGTCTATGGCTCCACAGAGCGACTTGGTGGCGGGCCAACGGCTTCATAAATCTTCATAAATCCCGAGGAGCCAGAAGCTTCGGGCACCTCATGGGACAGCCCTCTGCGACCCGGTATTTCACCAGAAGGCCACAGTGTTTCATATGCTTTGGGGAAGGTGGATTTTCATCTTATTTACTGTCGTTTCGCCGGGATATGAGAAGAGGACCAGTCGTTTTCATGGCCTCAGTACTGGCTCTGTATCTTCATACACTATATGTCCCGAGAACTTAAGATTCGGGAGTGTAAACAGCAGGTTTGCTGGAAACTGGGCTTGTGGTTGTGAAAATGAGATCGCTAAGTCCCTGGGTCCGTTCCCCTTGGGCGTTCCTAGGCCCAGGCCGGGTTGCTAATTGGCTAACTTCTTATCATAATTACCGGGTCGGCCTGAATGGCTGCACTCACTCTGCCATCTCTCGGGGTCTGCAGGGCCCCTTTCAATTGTTAAAACAGCTGCTGAGTCCCAGCCGCAGGAGGCTGGGTGCGTGCGCGGGCCTCGCGGTGGGCAGGGCGGGCTGGGGACCGCGCCCTGGGCCCTCCGCCTTCACCTCCTCCTGCCGCGGCCCCACCCCGCCCCAAGTCCACCCGAGCCTCCTCGCTGTGCACCTGGGATTCCCCATCCCCGCCGCCCTGGGTTTTGAGGCTTGGACGGGGTCCTGATGGGCCTCCCTCTCCTTCCCCTGGCCCTCAATCGGGAGGCAGGACCGCACTAGGCTCCCGCGACGCCGCCCGCGAGGGTCCGGGTTTGGGGGAGCACGGGGTCGCGGGGCGTGCGTGTGGCTGTGTGTGAGTGTGCCTGCGGGTGTGAGTGCGCGATGTGTGTTCGCGCGCGCGCACGGTGGCGCGCAGCGGGAGGTGGAAGGAGGGAGGAACTGGGAGGCAGCG
>NW_005871862.1:116009-142778 GCF_000147115.1 Myotis lucifugus
GTCCCGGCTCCGAGAAGCCCGGACTGGTGACGAGCACACTCACTTGGCTCACCCGCGGGCGGCTGCGGCTCCCCGGCTCCTGCCCTCCACGCGCCGTCTGAGGGTTTGCCCGGCCGGTGGGCGCGCGGCGCACAGGGTGCGGGCTCCGGACCGGGCAGCCCTGGCGCGGGGATCCCCGGCGACTTGGCCCCAGACGGCTCCCCCGTCGCCCTCCGCTCGGCAGGCGAGCGTCCTGGAAGTTGCCAAGCCGAGCCGGCCGGCCTGAGACCCGACCCTCTGCCGGGCGAGCAGTGCAGCCATGGAACCGGGGACCAGCGTCGCGCCCCAGCCGGGCCCGCGGGAGGCGAGGTTCGTTGTAGCCGTCGCGCCTGTTGGACCGAGCGGGGAGCAGCCCGGGCGCTCCGGAGCCCAGACTAGCGGTTTGGGTCCCAGCTGCGCCCTCGGCACATCGCAGGCTGCGGTGTTGTGGCGCGCCCTCTTCTCTGCTGCACGCCGGCGCCGAGGTCCCGGTGCCGGCCGAGCTGTCCCAGTCTGGGTCGCGGTCCCCTTCGGGCGCTGTCCTTCTCCTGCTTTGGGTTCAGCGAGCACCCGAAACCAGGACCTTGAGTGGGAAATGAACCTGAGCAAGCGTCTCTGGGTTTGCTTCTTTTAAAAAAACTGAGGTTTGGAGCAACTTGGGTTAGTAACATTTGTTTACTTATATTTCGATCTAGCCAAGTCACAAAGAAGAATTTATTTCTTCATGCAGCTGCTGTTCTCTCTAAACCCCCTGCCCCACCCCGTGTACCCCCTCCCCCTGCCTCACTTCTGAACTCTTTCTCTTCCCAAGGGAGGCTCCCCCACCCCCTAGCTTCCCTCCCGCCCCTGAGGACCTGGGCGTCCTCAATGGAAATCAATAGACCCCTTGCTTCTCCGCCCCCCTGCGCAGGAGCTGGAGGCTTGGGCTGCAGACTAGAGAGCAGGCCTCCCTCCGAGGGGAGTGAGGGCGTGATGGCATTGCCTGTCATTGTCCCCAGAGGTGGGAGGGACAGACAGATGCCAGGGCCGTTCCTCCCGCTGAGCCCAGGGCATTGGAGGCAATCGGAATTTGCTGTGATTCATGGCTGCTTATTAAGGGTGATAATGAGGCCCTAACCCTGGCTGGTGGTTGTGCTTATATTAGGTTTGACTTTATGTCTGTCTCTTATTACAGTGGTGTCAGAAAGTGGAACCCCCCGAATGGGGATACATTCCTCACACTCATTCTGCACATGGGATGTCTCAAATGTCAGAGACACTGTCACTGTGTCCAGGTTTTCACCCCTGAACTTTAGAAGGCGGCGGTCTTGAAATGCCCCCATTTGCCTCTATCTGGCTTCTTAAAGTTCGGAAAATTTGGCAACGTAATTAATGACGGTCCCAATTCCCATTTTCAATCTAAACCTATATTCAGGATTATATTAAAATACCTCATCATTTATCCTTTAAACGTGATGCCAGTGAGTTTAAATTCCTGGGGCTGGGTCAGCTGGGAATGGGGGGCTCAGAAGTTAGAGAAATGAGCACTCTTTCAGGTTCCTCTAAAAAAAACAACCCAAAAATAAAAACCTGTGTGTCTTCCTTTGAAGAAAGAAAGGACTGCGTTCTGGGCAGTTCGGACTCCAGCGGGCGCCCCGGCCTGCACCACACGCTCAGCGCGGGCAGCTGGCCGCCTCGTCTCCGTATTGTTTTCATTTTTGTGTCAAGACGTTTTACTCATTAAACCTGTATGCTGCCCTCGCAGGCTCCGCGGGCGGCGGGAACACTCTGTTTTAATTAGCAACTACCATAAAAAAGAAGCTAGAACTCTGTAATGGGCCTAAATTGCTGTGAATTATGTGTGGTTTAAATTACGCCTTTATTTCAGCAGGAATGGAACCATGACTATAAAACATCTTTTAATCACTTGCAGATCCAGCTTTTATCTAAGATGTCACAAAACAGACATAATTGAAAAACATCCTTCCAAGCGTGAGGGCAGCCCCCAGGGCTAGTGTGTTTGTCCTGGGTCTGGGAACCCCGCATAGAAAGCACGAATGGGAAACAGTCAGGAGGGTGGAGGCGCACCCTCGGCCATGGCCAGCTGGGGAAGGCCCCGTCCCAGGAGCCCCGGGCGGGCCGGCCTGGAGCGACTTTTTCCACTGGCTTCCCGAACCCGGCGATCCACATTTTCGTTTTCTCACTTGGATTCACCGATCAGACTCTGTGATACGGGGTGGGTGTGGGGGGGATATATGTTTTAGTAAAACTAACACATTATTTGAAACGAAAGGGGGGACAGTAGAAATAAAATGTCTGTCTGATAGATTCCTGTGTCCGTGTCTATAGTAGTTTTACTCAGTCTGTCCAGAGGCCAGAATTTTTCTTTAAAACGTGACTGCCTTGGTGGTCGTGGTTGTGGAGACAGGACTTAGTTTTTCAGTTTGCCTGATGGGTTGAGTAGGTGCTGGAGACGGGATGATTCTGCCTGGATGTTTCATCCCAGCCAGCAGTCCTCGTAGCTACATCTCGTCCCAGTGCACACAGATCGAGAGGATGTTTGTGCTGACAAAAATCACTGTCATCTTCCTTACTTTCCCCAGCGGTAAGGTGGTTGGTTCCGGTGGCTAAGAAGCGCTCTCACACTGTTTCTGCTCCCTGTCTTCTTCTCGGGTCTTGCTTGGGGGCCCACGCACCCACTTCTTGTCGGGTCTTGCTTTGGGGAGCCACACACCTGCAGCAGCAGCCGCCGCGTGCCCATCACAGGAAGCCTATCCCGTAGTCATCTGTGTTGGGTCAATGACAAGCGTCACCTACAAAAACCATTCGGATTCTTCACTTGACCTTGAAACGGTATCTAGACCCTCTAACTATTTATTCTGGAGCGAGGATTCCGAAGGCGGTGACTTACTCTTTCCTGTTGGCTCACGACCGCTCAGTGCAGCGGTTCTGAACCTGTGGGTCGCCACCCCTTTGGGGGTCGAACGACCCTTTCACAGGGGTCGCCTGAATACATCCTGCATATCAGATATTTACATGACGATTCATAACAGTAGCAACATTACAGGTATGAAGTAGCAACAAAAATAATTTTATGGTTGGGGGTCACCACAACATGAGGAGCTGTATTAAAGGGTCGAGGCATTAGGAAGGTTGAGAACCGCTGGCTTAGTGGAAGCAACTGCTAAGCAAGTTATCATTGAATAGTAAATCCAAACCTTTGCTTTGAAAACTGATTTGAAAAATTAAAGTCCTCCGAGAAGAAGACAGGGAGCCATTTAGAGCCTTGTTAGGCCAAATTCTGCTTTATTTGTCCTCTGTACGATGAATGCGGATCGGCAGCCAGGATGGGGGCAGTTCTGCTTCCACGTGTTAATTTTTGCTGCTGCTGCTGTTGTTAAAAAGAAATCGCATCATATGGGTGGAGACACAGAACCGCTAATGGTGTTTTGCCTCACGGCGTGGTATGTTGACTATAAATCCAGTTAGGTTTCTGGGAGAAAAGACACCACCACAGTGTGAGTCTGCGTTTGTGTGGGTGTGGGAAGCATCACTCGCCACTTCTGAGCTGACACCTGCCCTGGCTGACCTGCAGCCCTCGGGCCCAGGCCAGTGCCCAGGCCAGTGCTGAGGCAGGTGTGTGCTGGCTGCCTCCTTCCTGAACACACGTCTTCAGACGCTTGGTCCTCACCACTGCCTGCTCGCTGGGATTTTACCAGCAACTGCAAACCAACAGACCCATGCTTTCTCCTCTTTTGAAATATAGGGTGTCCCAAAATTCACGCAAGAAGTAATTTTGATAGAAAACACAGGTTTATAATTAAAAAATGCAAATTTTTTATTGATTCATAAAGTATACAGTATAGGGTTATGTATGGAATAGCACATCGAGGAAATGGCCTCCACGGCTTTGCTGGCACATATGCAAAGCCGCGGTCTTCATTGGTCTTCATTGTCCCTGCTCCTGGGCCATAATTGGTACTTGGTAATGCTGATCAAATTGAAGGCATTGAAATCAAAGGGCAACAGATATTAGTATCTGATTCAATAAACCAAGTAAAATTAGGCTTTTATTTTTTGTTGTTGTTTTAATGCTCACGCAAAATTCAAATCTTGCGTGAATTTTGGGACACCCTATATTTTGAAAACACGAACGGTGTAATATTAACTCCCCCGCATAAGAGAGGCATTGCTCTTACTGCGTTTTAGAAACGGAGAGTGAGGTGTTGGGCCTGGGTGGAGTGTGGAATGGAAGAGAACGAGCGATGTGTTTCTGCAGCTTTCCCCGTGGAGATGAGCAGACAGATGTAACCCCCAAACAGCGGGATATTGGGTCCCGTTACAATGAGCGTTTTCTGCAAGAACTCACGGAGCCGGACTTGAGTTAAACTTCCCTTTAAAGTCCGCAGACCTCGCGTTTATCAGCATAGAAACTTCCCAGGCTACGCGTCCTCACTCCTCCAGGGATTTCCGGATCCCTTGGAAATGGATTTATTTTAGCAAGTTGGTGAAGAGTTTTTGGTTTTCATTTGTTAATGTCTTCCTGCAGCACATTTGAACATGACACATATCCAGTGTTTCATCTGTTTCTCCGAGGTATTTATTTTTAGTTTCACTTGTGAACGCTCTGGCTCTTTTCTTTAGAAAAGAAAATTGGCATCAGGTATATCGTTAACCTATCAGATGTCTCCTCTAATTATTCTTTTGAAAGAGTCCGTTGCATTTTATATAGTTATGAGAAAAGAAAAACATTTTCTAGAAATAATGGGGTTATGTAAAGTTTGGAAGGAACTCAATAAAAACACGATTACGCATGGTTGGGAATGAAGTTATGTGAGCGGAACTCTTAGCCCCTGCCCTGCGGTGTGATGTTAACATAATCGCCAAATAGCAGAAAGTGGGTTAGCAACGTCTATCTTCTCGTTGGAATGACTTCAGCCCGTATCACAGGCCACTGCACGCGTTGCTGTCTGTGTTTTTTCTTCCCCACGTGAAATCAAGGTCAACGCCCTTTGCCGCCAGCTGTGTGCTCAGGGGCCATCTAGTCCACAACCTACAGACAGAGCCACAAATTAGGCACGAAATTAAACAAAGGGCTTTATCTCAGCTAAACGTCGTCATAACTACATCTCGTTCTCTGAGGCAAAGTCCCAATATACACAGATCGAGGTAGAATACGAGACTGAAACTGACCAAATAAGCAGGAAAAACTAAACTCAGAAAGATTTGTCAAGGGGGGTGGGGGGGGACCTTTTTTTTTTTTTTAAATCACCAGGGCTATTTTCTAAGTTGTAATATAGAAACTATAGAACAAATGTCAAGACATGAAATACCACATCTGGATCGTTCATCAACAGAAGGAGGGGCGGCACCGTGGTCCTTACTTGAAAATACGTCTCAAAGGGGAAGGAAGTGAGTGTAAAAGACCTGGTATCTCGGGGGTGAGTTTTTCCGTCTTCGGTGCTGCCAGCGGGCGCGCGTGACCCCGGAGTGCGATGGTTACCATTCGTCGCACAGGAAGTGAGAAGTGAACCAAAGCAGCCCTGGCTGGTGTGGCTCAGTGGATAGAGCATCAGCCTGTAGACTGAAGAGTCCCGGGTTCGATTCCGGTGAAGGGCACATGCCCGGGTTGTGGGCTCGATCCCCAGTGCGGGGCATGCAGGAGGCAGCCAATCAATGGTTCTCTCTCATCATTGATGTTTCTATCTCCCCCTCCCCCTTCCTCTTTGAAATCAATAAAAATACATATTTTTTTTCAAAAAAGTAAACTAAAGTAGCCACGCCGCTCCCAGGAACCGCCCTCTATTGCTCGGTCATACGTGCTCTGGGCCGTAGGCAATGCCAAGTGCAACATTATGCATTTTATTCCTGTAACACGTGTGTCTGATTACATTATCAGTCCTTTTTAAAGACAAACACAAGGATACATGTACTTAACCCACTTCGGTTCTATTGTTTAAAATACATTGAGAGACAAAAATAAATAAATACACTGGACACATAAGGATACACTAGACTTAAATCTAAATATGATTCCTATGTTGACAGCGGTCAATAAAGGTTGTAATTTTATACGGAATCACATCAGTCACTAACGCTCACTGACGTTATTGAAAGCGTCACGTTGGGGAGGACTCAGAGGTCACGGGGTCCTGTCATTGCAGAGGGATTTGTCGTCCACGGGGGTGACAGGGGCCAGACAGCGGCGCCCGCAGCAACACCTGCGAAGCGAGAAAACGGGCGTTTCTGTCCTGGCCTCGAGTCCCCGCAGCTCTGTTCTGGGGACCTTCAGAGTTTGAGGCCTGAGAGGGTCTGGGACCCCACCCTGCTCCCCACCCTGCTCCCCACCCTGTCCCCAAGGCCTTCCCTGGTATGAGAGCAACATCCGCCAAAAGATGACTTCATTTCTAAAGTTCACTTTTGTTCCGTGGTGTCCCTAGAATATGGAAATACCCCGGGTGGGAAACGGGGTAGGTGATGTCAGCTGGCTTCTCCCAGAGCTGCTAGCAGCCGGATACACCCGCTGGGGTGGGGGGGAGCTTAGGGCAGAATCCGCGAGACTGAGAGGTGGTACCTGGGCCTTTGGCCTCTCCGTGCACAGCCTGCCCCGAGTGCACACCTGCCTGTTGTCGTCCTCAGACCGCTGGCTCCGTTTCTGTACTGAGAGTACATGACCCCCTAGGGCGCACACAGCCGCCTGTTCCCCGCTGCGCTCTGCTGCCACCGGCGTGTTCTCTTCATCTTGGAACAGGAGGTCCTGCACGCGCCCCACAAATCGTGTGCCTCACCTGTGACCCCCTTTGGTGTGAATGTAAGACCTAGAGTCTGGACACCAAGGGGAGGCCCAATGAACATTTGCCTCTACAACTTGTCTTTTGTCCTGGCTGGTGTTGCTCAGTGGATAGAGCGTTGGCCTGCAGATTAAAGGGTCCCGGGTTCGATTCCGGTCAAGAGCATGTACCTCGGTTGCAGGCTCAGTCCCTGGCCCTGCTCAGGGCCCCTGCGGGAAGCAACCAGTGATGTCTCTCTCACATTGATGTTTCTCTCTCTGTGTCTCCCCCTTTACTTCCACTCTCTCCAAAAATCAGTTGAAAAATGTTCTCAGCTGAGGATTAACAAAAAAAACAAAACAAAACTTGTCTTTTAAGGAAAGCGAAAGGCGCAGGGTAGTCCTTTTAAGTGGTTGAGGTGGAGGCTTCCCCTAACACCATCCTGAACAGGCAGGTCCCAGCCTCTGAGAGTCCAGTCCGCCTGGGAGAGCAGAGGGCGAAAGGGCCCGTCCGCGGGCCTCCGATGGTGCAGACGCCTCGGATG
Organism: Myotis lucifugus; assembly: GCF_000147115.1. Classification (NCBI taxonomy): domain Eukaryota; kingdom Metazoa; phylum Chordata; class Mammalia; order Chiroptera; family Vespertilionidae; genus Myotis; species Myotis lucifugus. Next base: position 123,321 of record NW_005871862.1, read on the forward strand.
GAGGGAGCAGCCTCAGGAGGGCTCCTTACAGTTACCCGAATGCCCCGAGGAGGAAAAGGCTGGGCTGATACTAACCTGTCTATTGACAAAGGCATCTTACTCCACACAGCAGGGGCCACTGGACAATAAAAATGGCAGAGGTGGGGGCTCATATAGAGTAAAAACAATCCCAGGGGAGAAGCCTGGCCCGCTAATCAGCTCTGCCCCACATTACCCCGAAAAGCGTTAAAATATACAATTTCACCCTCTGTAATAAACTTGGTACTTATTCCAGAACTGAGTGTAAGTTATTTTATATATAAGACACACACACACACACACACACACACACACACACACACACACACATATATATATATAAAATGTCTAAATCTCACAATTCTGAGGGATTTGGAGACAACGTGTAAGAGTCAGAGGTCCTGAAAGGAGGTGGACAGGAAGCTGGGAGGGTCCCCAGGTAAATTCGTCATCATTGTCTTCTAGAGCATTCTTCGCTATTTGTATAAGGACTTCCTAATTACCCAGCTACAATACATAGAAAATGCAGTCCGTTATGTCCTGGCAATGCCAGTATTCTCAGAGGTTACAACTTAACGCCCTCATAAACATCCATGTTGTATGACATTTGAATTTGTTTTTTGAAGTTACAGCTGATTTTCGGCGGAGTTCACAGTTATTAACTTCAGCTGCAGATGTGTCTGTGCTTTGGGCTTCACACTGTGAGTGAAAATGATTCCATTTATTCATGTTGTAACTGCGTGAACCCGCCATTGTCACAAGGCCTTCCCACATCCGTCATCGTCCGGAATCTTCCCGGGGCCCCGTGAGGAAGATGTTAGACCCTCCCACGCCTGAGGAATGCCAGACCCAGTTTAACAGACTTACCGGAACTCGCCAACGTGTAAAATAAAGTGGCGAGTCTTTGATTCCAAAAGTAAGATGGATGGAAACATCTAAACATTTTCAGTTGAGATTAATTGCCAAATGAATTTGCAAAGATGCAGCCATTCGCTTAGATTTTTAAAAATAATGTAATGATTCAAAAATATTAATTTAGCCCTAGCCGGTTTGGCACAGTGGCTGGAGCATTGGCCTGCAGACTGAAGGTCGGGGTTTGATTTCGGTCCAGTAGGGGGCATGCAAGAGGCAGCCCATCAATGATTCTTTCTCATCATTGATGTTTCTCTCTCTCTCTCTCTCCCTCTCCCTTCCTCTCTAAATGAAAAAAATTTAATTTAGTCTAATTCCCCAAGACCTTAATCATAAGCTGCTCATACGTTAAGTGTTGTTTGTTGGTTTTGCTAGTAGTTAACTTAGTAGGGAATTTAATATTTGAGGTCATGCCTAAGCACCGCCGCTTTGAGAGTGAAAATATTCTGATGCGAACACAGAGGGCCACGTAATGCCCACACTGCCCTGCTCCCAAGTTAAAGACGCTTTAAGTAGGGGACATTGTTGACCGTGAAAGGGGTGTCCATTTCTGAATATCTGAAAGTTCTAGTGTAAACCTCCCCACCTCCCCAACCACCCTTCACACAAATTCAACCCCAGTCACAAAAGCTAAACTAGTTTATCACTTCGCTTTATGGAGTCTCCCGTAGCCAGGGAACCAACTCTTAGAGGCAGATCTCCTTTCCTTTCCTTGCTTGAGCCCTTCTCTTCCTTAGTCCCACTGACCCGCCCTTCAAAGCTGGGTGCTCACATGCCCTAAGACACACCATGTGTTGAGTCTGATTTTGAGCGTGTGTGTGTGTGTGTGTGTGTGTGTGTGTTATAGATAAAGCCATTCACACACTTTGGAGACAAGTCACTGGAAAAAGAAGTAAAAAATACCTATTTACTTGGAAAAATGAATTGTAAGTTTGTTAGAGACATATAACCCATTACTTTTTTAAATTATATTTTTATTGATTCCAGAGAGGAAGGGAGAGGGAGAGAGATAGAACCATCAATGATGAGAGAGATACCTCTTGCACACCCTCTACCAGGGATCGAGCCCACAACCCCGGGCATGTGCCCTGACTGGGAATCGAACTGAGACCTCCTGGTTCATAGGTGGACGCTCAGCCGAGGAGCCACAGTGGCCGGGCCGTATAAGCCATTATGACTTTGAAACAGATTCCAATTATGGACAAAAGTAGGTACAAAACCAAAAAGTCGGCAAGCTGCAAAATCCCTTTTTAAATTAGTAGTAATTGATAGCAATTCAGCTCTACCATCATTCCATTGTCCCATTAATAATGTGGCATTTTGGAGAGGTGAGATCTGAAGTTAGGTCAGTTCTAAGGTTTTTAAAATAAATGATATTCTAGTGACCCTTACATTGATGGCATGGGACATTTCAATGGAATGAGAGAGGTTATAGACACCTGGGATGTGATGTTCCGAATATTCTGAAAGTTGAGAGCCCTTTCAACGTACGTTTAGTTAGTGAACGTGCCTGTACACACCCACCGGTGTGTGCACGTCAGCCACCCACTGCAGCCTGCTGCTGAAGAGGTCTCGACGTTTCTCGTTTATTCACACGAGGCAGCGGCAGGGCCGTCTCCAGCCTCCCTTCTCTTGGCAGCCTCTGCCTCACGCAGGGACCGCCGCACAGGTCAGGTCGGCCTCCCCTCCCAGCGGCAGCCGCTCCCTGACGCTTCCCCTCATTAAAGGAAAAGAAAGGCCACACCTGACTGCACAGCGTGCTTTGGGGAAAGGGAGGAAGTAGCTGTGCGTCTGGATTCCCGCGTGGGGCAGTGCCTTATGGTTTGTCGTCTATTTGTCATCGGTCTATATCAGTGGTTCTCAACCTTCTGGCCCTTTAAATACAGTTCCCCATGTGGTGACCCAACCATAAAATTATTTTCGTTGCTACTTCCTGACTGTATTGTTGCTACTGTTATGAATCGTCATGTAAATATCTGATATGCAGGATGGTCTTAGGCGACCCCTGTGAAAGGGTCGTTCGACCGCCAAAGGGGTCGCGACCCACAGGTTGAGAACCGCTGGTCTGTATGCGCATTTTATTTCATCACCGTCTTCTAGGGACTTTTCACTAAAAGTGACTGCGGGGTCTGTCTGTGTCGTCTGCATTCGGGGTGTCCTGTTCTTTAATCATCTTTTAATCCAGAAATAATCATGCGGAGCATCCCAGGAACGGAGCCTAATCCTCGGCTCTCTCATCTCCCCGCGTGCGTCTCAAATCCTCTGCTGGTTGGGGCCCGGCAGACCTGAGCTCACTCACCTTTGAACCTGCTAATCCGTTGTGTTTAGCCAGTAATGGCGATGTCTTTAGATACGGCTCTCGGGGCGAACAGAAAGGCCAGTGAGGGTTTCCTGCTGTTGAGGAGATTATTTCTCGAAGCCCATCAGCCTGGCCTTGCTCTGTGCTCCGTGTCCCTCTCTAATGGACCGGGGGCTGACCGGAGAGATTGGGTAAGTGACGGTGGGGTAATCTGATGATGAAATTCCTTCTCTTCTGTTTTCACAGCAAGTCAAACGTGTGCCTTTTGCTGCTGAACTGAATTTTGCAACTGCTTTGAGAAGCTGATTTATACTATTTGTAAATAAATAGAACCTTTATTATTAAAGTATGTTTTTATGAGAGAGAGAGAGAGAGAGAGAGAGAGAGCGAGAGAGATTGGTTGCCTCCTGCATGAGCTCCGCCGGAGGATTGGGCCTCCAATGGGCATGTGCCTTGACCAGGAATCAAACCAGTGACCTTTCGGTGCTCGGATCACACTCAACCCACTGAGCCACACCAGCCAGGGCAAACCTTTGCTTCCTTCAGAGGAGCATCCGCGTCCACTATTTTTAATCTCACAGCAATCCTGTGGATCATGTCTCCATTTCCGAGATGAGGACACTCGGACTCAAAGAGATTAAGAGACTTGTTCTCAGTATAAAAGCCAACGACGGTCTCCCGAGAACTTCGCTCAAATCTTCTTCCTCCAGGCCCAGTGATCACTTCCTCTTTCACGCTGGCAGCCCTTTAACTGTCCCAAACTCGAATGAATGAATGAATGAATACACACACACATACATACATACATGCATACATACATACATAAAAATTACATGACAGTGGAGGGTAGAAAAGAGTAAAGAACAGGCTAAAAACTAAATTCAAGGGTTTGTAAGAAAATCCAGTTCTGCGTTGGCAGGAACCCGTCACGTGGGAAGAGCTCCCCTGAGACCAGATAGGAGGGAGGTCTGATCCAGAAAGAAAGGGAGGCTACGTACTCAGCGCCCTTTCCCGAGTCCCCGCAACGCCCAGGCTGTCAGCACCATGTCCTTGGGGAATCCTCTCTCATCCCCCCACCCCCAGACTCGGCTCCTCTCGGTGTGAAGGTGGCTTTGGCCCTGGGTTTTATAAGAGGGGTGGTGGAAGGAATGCATATGAAGAAACTGTCACTTTAACTTCTTTTGACAAGAACAAGGCCCCTCCCCTTTCTCTTCTCTGGAAGTAAGAATCATTTAGGGTTTAACCATTTTAACTACTTAAGGCCCCCGACATACCTGTCTCGCAATCCGTGTTTAGATTGTATTATCTTGATGAGGGTTATTTTTAATTACTGTTTTGATTTTGCCCTGTGTTTGGCACGGAGGCCCCCTCAGGTGCCCGAGAGCAGGCAGGCTGCAGGGCTGCCATATACAATGTGGGGGAGGTGAGGGAGGTGTGGGGGGCAGCAGGTATTTGGGACAACATGGGATCCTGTCCATCACGGAATCAAACTCCGCTTCTTTAGTCCATCGCGGTTATTACTCTGTAGCAATAATAACTGATTTCTTCTGGATAGCACCTTACTGGTTAGCATCGTATTTGCCAACGCCACGAAATGTATAAGCAACCTGGAAACCGTGCACCACTTTGAGTCTTGTCTCAGCCTCCTGGAGGTCTGCTACTGCGCACGCTACTTGTTTTGTGTGTGAAGAAGGTAGAGAAAAGAGAAATCTGGGGAATCGTGTGGATATAATAGTCTCAACGGAAAAGGAAGAAAGGATGTGGGCAGTCCCGGGTCCATTCATGCTCCTCCCTGCAGAGACGTTTAATGAATGAAAACGAGAAATCCAGTTCCCACAATGGAAGCCCTGGAGATGGAAGCCTCGGTGCTGCTGTTACCCATGATGGTCGCAGGAAGGATGACACAGCTCCTCCAAGCGCAGCCCCGAACCAGCTGCACCAGCTCCAGGAGCCGCCGCTGGGGTCCCCGGGACTGGCAGCGGGCACTTCACACACCAGTTCACTGGGGGCTGAGCAGTCAGCCCACCGACAGCAAGCCATCCCAGCGAACATGTGGCACAATCCCGCTAAGCACGGCCCAGGCAGCTCCAGCCCCAGGTCCCAGCCCCATGTCTCATCCCCAGCTCCCAGCCCCAGCTCCCAGCCCCATGTCCCAGCCCCATGTCTCATCCCCAGCTCCCAGCCCCATGTCCCAGCCCCAAGACCCAGGCAGGTCACAGCACTCCTGGGGGTGGTCCCTCGCTCCAGAGCCAGGCAGCGTCCTTCCTCCATGAGCACCTGCTCTTTGACCTGCTGCTGTCAGGGGAGGGGCCTGGTCAGGTGAACCCCACTCCCCCCCAGCCTTCATCTCAAGGGCCTCGGGCCTCGGATCGATCTTCCTCTGCTCAGGGGCCTGAAGGTACCTTTTACAGGAAGTTCCCTGGTGGAACGCTGGCCACCTGGTCCTCACCAGCAGGGCCTCCGTGCCGTGGGACCCGGTGCCTGCTGGCGTGTCCCCCTGGAGGCTGTGGGTTGCAGTGCGCACACAGGCAGGCAGAGCCTGGTGTGAGGCCAGTAAACCTTTGTCCTTCCCTTGACCGTCCACCCTCCTTCCCTCCCTCCCTCCCTGTGAAGAGTCCCCGTCCTAGCACTCAGCTGCCAGGGCTCTGCCTCTCCATCTCAGCTGCTGAGACACAGGGCTCCTCAGAGGGGCTTCCTGACCTCAGCCCGGGGGCCGGGGAGTGGGGGGGGGGGGGAAGAGAGCCTCCTCTGGGGCCCTCCCCCTCCCCCAGAGCCTCCCTGCAGCCTCCCCACTTTCATCCTCTCCCTGGGCTGCTGTCCCCTGGGTTCCTCAGAGGCAGGGTCCCTGGGCCCCCTCTTTCGCACCCACTAGTGCTGCCCACACACAGGACCCTCATTCCTGGGGGACACCCAGAGCCAGGGCAGCGCCTGGGGAGGGACTGCCAGGACAGAGCTGCTGACTAGCCCAGGAACCAGCGATCCCTGCCTGCTCCGCTGCCCACTCTCTGGGAGGCGGGCTCTTGCCTCGGCCTGCGGGTGAGGAGCCGCTCGCTGACCCACCCGAGGCTCCAGGCACGGATTCCTCTCCTAGGGACTTAAGGGCGATGCCGCCCGGTGAGCCGCAGACGTGGCTGCCGCATGTTGAGCCCTGAAAGCCCTGCGGTCACGGGCCAGGGCGCGTTTGCAGAGTTTCGGCATCTGACTTGGTTACTACGGTGAGGACTCAAAGCCTTTCGAATGTCCAAGTTCCTTTGCAAAGGCCATAGCCCCCTGCCCCCCTGAGGTCGGTGAGGGGTCGGTGACCAGCGAGGGCTGTGGCTGATGGACAAGCGATGGGCCCGTAGGAAATCTCTCTCCTCCCCGTGTGTCTGTGGCGCGTGGCCCACGCCGGGGCTTGGGGCTTGCTGGCCATGACCTGCAGAAGCGCGGAGGAGGCTGTTGGCTGCACATCCTTCTGAGCTGCGTTTCTGGGGGGGAGGGGGGGCGCAGCGCCCTGAAGCTTTGGGAACATTGCACTGGAAGTCGTTTCCGTGTTGCTGCCGATCGACAGGAAATAAGGCGTGGTGGCCAAACTAAAGCGAGAAAAGCAGCCAAGCCCGCCACCCCCTCGGGGGCTCCGTTTCTGCCGCGCTCAGGGCCACTCCTGGGCCGGGCCATCCAGCTCTCCGCGCGGACAGGGAGTCCCGAGAGGAGGGAGAGGCCACTGGTCTGTTCCGGTTTCATGTTGCTGCATCTTCTAAGTTGCTTCTGAATTTATTACGTCTTCTGGTCACAGGTTAGGGGACCTGCCCCCTCCTGCGGTGGCCTCGGGCTGGCTTCCTGGGTGGAGACCATTCCTGTATTTAGTGATTTCACGTGGCCATGTCTGCTGTTCCTTCTTCTTACTGGCGTTAACGATGGCGGGAATATACATGGAGACTTACTGAAACCGGACCGCCTTTTGAGCTGCTCTTATTCCACAGGCTGGGCCCCCTTTTCCCTGCAGGGTGCCCTGGCCCTGGCCCTGGCCCGGGCCTGCTGAGAGCTGCAGGGCTGGGAGGGCTGGACTCCCTGGACACCCAGGCAGGTCTCTGGAGGTTTCGGTTGTGCATGGCGTTCTCACACCACGTGGTGTCCTTCAGAGAAAGAGCTGGCATCGCCAGGGCAGCAGTCCAGGGGTGGGACCCACTGTGGCTGCAGTGCATGGGAAGGCCCTGGGTGCGTAGATGATGGACATAATGAACCCTAATCATCCCCCAGGAAGTCCCAACACCTGGCCTTCGGAGAGCTTGGCCCGGGTTCCGAGCCTGATGCTGGTTCTGCGTCCTTGGGCTGTAGGGGTGACATGTGGCAGCCACACCCCACAGCAAGGCTGTGCACCCTGCAGCGAGGTAGGGCACCCCACAGAGAAGTGGCATGCCCCACAGTGAGGCATCCACACTCCACACCCCACAGTGAGACAGCGCACCCCACAGTGAGACAGCGCACCCTACAGTCAGACAGCGCACCCCACAGTGAGACAGCGCACCCCACAGTGAAAGCAGACCAGGAGCTCACCGGGCACAGGTAGAGGACCCCTCCTCAGGGCACACCTGTCAGAAGCCTTCCCTGCCGCCTGCTTAGTCACCCCTTTAAATGTGGAGCCGGACCAAACCACAGGTGCTGCTCCCCCCCACCCCACCGCCGGCTGCAGCCCCACAGAGGGTCTGTCTGTGTTTATAAGAAAGACCCCTAATTTCAGGTAACGTTTTCCTTGTTTGCAAAAGACAGCACGCCCTCTTCCGGGAGTCCAGCTTTTCTCATGGCCGAGTTTCTCCTGGAGGGACTGTGTGTGCCAGCGGGCACCTTCGTGTGACAGAGCCCGTAGCTCCCTGAGCAGGTCGTGCCCCGTGGCCCGGGGGCGGGGGGGGGGCGGAGGGGGGAGGGGAGCGGGGCAGGGCCCCACCAAAGCCACCCTTTCCTTTATGGCGAGGTCATGTGGCCACATGCTTCAGACTCATCATCAGACGCAGTGTGGGGTGAGTCAAACAAAAGCAAATGCCCCCGCGTTTAAAAATAGCCTCGAAAGACTAAATATTTGCACTTAAAAGGGAAAAGAAAATAACAGAAACCTCTGTGGCCGCCATTCCTTGCAGGAATCCTCACTCGGTGAGAATCGTGCCCTCTCCATGCTGTAACCGGACGGCAGGTCCCACGTCTGCCGGTGGCCCTGCCTCCAGCGCACAATCCTTCTTCGCCGTCAGATTTATCTCATGTTTGTAGCCTACATGTGATGGGGGCATCGCACAGTCTTTCAGGGAATCTCAGGGACACTAACGCGTTTTTAATTTATATGTGGTGTGGCATGTTTATAGCGATGATGCTGATCTCGCTATATAACCTGAGCGTCCACCAGCGCTCGACGGCACTTATAAATCTGTCACGTGGATCTGCCAGGCTCGGGGACCGTGGTGGCTGCTGGGGGGGGGGGGCGGGGGGTTAGCTTTGATCCATGTCGCCCAGGTAGGCATGGCTGTGGCTGCTGTTCTGAGGCCGGACGGTGCGGACAGCGGTCGCCAGGCCCTGAATCCAGGAGACCCTTCTGTTCAGAGAGCCCGGGATGGTTACGGGAAAACCCGGTTTGCAAGTTCCTTACATTATGAGGCCACATAACTGAACAGCAGTCTCTGTATGTTAAAGGCAAGCTTTCAGTGGCTGAAAACTTTCCCTCCCCTGAAGTGTCTCGATTAGGATTTGTAGTTTCATCATTTAATATATGTTTAAAGAGGTGGATGAGCCCAGCTGGTGTGGCTCAGTGGATTGAGCGTCATCCCATAGACCAAGGGGTTCGATTCCTGGTGAGGGCACATGCTTGATCCCCAGTGGGGGGGGAGGGGCGTTCAGGAGGCAGCTAATTGATGACCACATCATGTTTCTATCTGTCCGTCTCCCTTCCTCTCTGTCTAAAAATCAATAAAAACATAAAGAGGTAAATTAACCGGATTCACTTCCCTGTTATCATTGTTTGCACAATTTCAAATGATAATTTCGCATTTTCACTAAGTGAACCAGAAGGTTAGCCAGGATGGTAAACTGACCAGCCGACCTTGTGTAATTCAAGGTGAATCTTGCAAAGCGACCGAGTGTGGCCGCCACCAACACCCAGGGTGGTTCCTGTGCTTGCAGGCATCTGCGTTTTCTGAGGTGCTAGAGCCCCCCCCAGGGGTGGGGTGGGGGGACACCTGGTAAAGTGTCCCAGCTTCCTTTAATGTTTTCTTGCATTTCCCCGTTCTCAGCATTCCCCCGGGGGTGGGGGCAGGGCTGCCCGCCGGCCTCCTGTTTCTCTTAGCTGCAGGGAAGGCCGCACAGGATAGCAGGTTGGTTAGCGCTGACAGCCTGAGGGCTGTTGTCTGCTGTCGGGCGTCCACCAGCTCCCTGGGGGTCAGTGAGGGTCCTCCCCGAGTCTTCGCTGTCTTCTCTCCGCAGCGGATCTTCACTCCGTCCCCGCAGGCCACACGCATCACTTTCCCCGGGGGTGGGGGCGAGAGCACAGCAGAGAAGGTGACAGGTGACACGTGGAGTGGGAGCCGCAACCCAGTCTTCACGGTCCCAAAACATTCCCAACAAAGCCCTCTCCACGCCTCTGAGCTGGGTGCTTGCCCGCTTGCCAGAGAGGCGGCAACACACATACCAATCAACTCATTGGACTCAGAGAATGTTTCCTAATAGTTTGACCTTAAACGTGTGTATCATATAAACGAATCTCATTGACTGACCTTCCGGCGTCCAGTCCTCTCTCGCCCTCTGTAAGTGCCGGACACGTGGTCTGTCCAGGGACAATGACATTCCATAAACACCTGCTCCTTCACCTGGGACACCTGAAGGTAAAACCAACTCGCATCATCACGGCCTAGAATGAACCGCGTCGATTGAAGACTGAGCTGTGTCAGACCCGTAGTCTCGGCAGGACCTGCAGATGTGTCCGACGTGCCGGCCTCTGACCGCAGAACAAGGGCAGTGTCAGATCAGCACCCGTGGCTCAGTCCCTCAGAGCTTCCCCACCGACTGTCCAAGGCGGCCGTCTCAGTAACTCGAGAACACCACCAAGACCCCCTCTCTGGGCTGGAGGTCCCTGGGCGCCAAGTCCGTGGACCCACCCAGCAAGTTAAAACCTCTGGAGTCACCCCAGCAACTTCCCACTCTAGTGGGAGCTGGCCCCCTGACCGGAGAGAGACGGCCAGGTCTCCCGTGGGCGGACACGTTCTCCAGATGCCCCCCCCCCCCAGGTGCAGGACACAGGAAATGCTGTCCACATAGAAGCACCGAGAAACGTTCTTCAGTTTAAACTTTAACTGAGATGAGCTCTGGACATTGCCAAGTCACAAAAAGAAATGAGAGGACAAGGCGAGCCATTAGAGGGCACTTTTGTAATCTTAGAATAAAGGTCTGTTCTCATGGACTGGCTTGCCCAAGGCTGACTCCTAAGCATTGCTTTCCGTTATTTCTCTACAGTGACTCATTCCTCAGCTGAATGAAGTATTTTACTGGTTGGGGGGAAGAATCTATAAAATCTTAAAACCATCCTGACCAAATAACTTATATGCACAGATGCATAACCCATGGACAGACAATAGTGCAGTGAAGGCCTGGGGTGGGGGCGGGAGCAGGTGGAGGGGGTCAGGAGGGGGTGGGAAGAGGGACAGCTGTATCACTGTCAACAATAAAGAGAAATTATAAAAAAAGAATAAGTAAAGCTTTACGTTTGAATCGTTGAATATAAGTTGTAAAAATAGGTACAATATGTCTGTATAATACCGTTTTGATTAGCTATATTCAATGCTGCTTTTATTTTTTTATTTTTAAAAATGTTTTTTTGTTGATTTTTTTTCTTTTCTTGTTTTTTTCTTTTTTGTTAATCTTCACCCGAGGATATTTTTCTATTGATTTTCAGAGAGAGTGGAAGGGAGGAGGAGAGACAGAGAGATAGAAACATCAATGTGAGAGAGTCATATTGATTGGTTGCCTCCCACATGCGCCCCAGCCAGGCCTGGGAATCGAGCTTTTAACCGAGGTACGTGCCCTTGATCAGCATCAGACCCAGGACCCTTCAGTCCATAAGTCAACGCTGTATCCACTGAGCCAAACCAGTTAGGGCTATTCAGTGCTTCCTTTAAATACATTCTGTTAAAAATAACTTGCCCATAAACTGATCTAATTGAATAAATGATTAACTTCCTCTAATACCTGACTACATTTTCCCCCAACAATAAATTAATGTTATTCCACAACATTTTGGAAACTATACTCCTATTGGGTATAAAGTCTTGTGTACTGGGATCATGCTACTTTTTTTGGAGTTTTATTGAAAAGTAATGGACATACATCACCGTATAAGTTTAAGGTGTAGACCATGATGGTTTGACTTCCATTGATTGTGAAGTGGCTACCACAGGAGGGTCAGCTAACACCCCTCTTCTCAGAGACACACAATAAAAGGAAATAGAGGAGAAAGACAAAAGGAGTCAGACTCTTCTCTAGAACCCTTCTGCCCAGGATTGATGTGACAAAATGGTTAAAATTGTTTCAGAAACAAAAAGTTGGAACTGATAGAATGTTAGCTGGGAAAGCAGATGTTTCACATAAAGAAAGCAAACGATAAAGTTGAGTCTATCCCCATTGGTGGTGATCTAAATAGAAGTGTCCAAAGAGCCATTAACGTTGACAAGCTAGTAACGAAATGAGTACGTAAATGCTCTGGGAGCTGGGTGGACCAGACTCCTGAGTCAGAGATAAGGGACCTCGTTCTCAGAGCAGCCGCGGAATCCACAGTATCAGCATCTTCTCCCACCGGCTCCCTGACCCCCACTTCTCAGGGGAGGGCGCAGGAGGGCCAGATGGCACCAGCCTGTGTGGTGCGTTTATTGCAAGAGAGGCACGCCCTGAGCCCAGGGAACCCACACCTTATTTTTATTTATTTATTATTTTTAAAATGCTTTATTGTTTAGAGTAATAACCATTGACCTCTCCCCTGCCAGTCCCACCCCCGCAACACATGCCCTCACCCCCCTGCTGCTGTCTGTGTCCATTGGTTACGCTCATATGCATGCATCCAAGCCCTTTGGTGGATCTATTAACCACCCCCCGCCTGCCTTCCCTCTGAGGTTGGTCGGTCTGATCGATGCTTCTCTGTCTCTGGATCCATTTTTGTTCATCAGTTGATGTTGTTCATTATATTCCACAGATGAGTGAGATCATGTGATATTTATCTTTCTCTCACTGACTTGTTTCACTTAGCATAATGCTCTCCAGGTCCATCCATGCTGTTGCAAATGGTAAAAGTTCCTTCTTTTTTACAGCAGCATAGTATTCCATTGTGTAGATGTACCACAGTTTTCTAATCCACTCATCTGCTGATGGGCACTTAGGCTGTTTCCAAATCTTAGCTATTGAAAATTGTGCTGCTATGAACATAGGGGTGCATGTATCCTTTCTGATTGGTGTTTCTGGTTTCTTAGGATATATTCCTAGAAGTGGGATCACTGGGTCAAATGGGAGTTCCATCTCTAATTTTTGGAGGAAACTCCATACTGTTCTCCACAGTGGCTGCACCAGTCTGCGTTCCCACCAGCAGGGCGCGAGGGGGGAACCCACACCCTTCATAGCGGGCAGCGATCGTGCCTGCTCTTTGCTCTGGAGGCTTTATCTTCCGAGGCTCCTCACTACACAGACATCCTGGAGAAGATAATTTCACATAACGCCAGCCTGTTCTGCTCCCAGGGGACGCAAAAACCAGCCCGCAGGCCCCTGGGGAACTGTCTCAACACTTATCTGCATAATCTTACCATCCGCGGTTGCCCACTTTACTAATAGTAAATTACTAAGTAGCTGATGAGGAGACTACACATAACAATATTGACCACATGTTTAAAGTCCCTCCTGATAAATAGTTCATAGTTCTCGCTCCTCCGTCTTAGCTGTCCATGCTTCAGTTTGACCATTCGGGAAAGGAAAAAAATTACAGTGCCCGCCTGGCAGGGTAGCTGCTAGGATCACAGGAGATCATGTATGTAAAGCACTTAGAAGAGTGGGTGGCATGCAGCGTGTACACAAGATTTATTAATGTTGTTACTAACTCAGAATCCATCTCTTACAATGAGCTGATTTGATAGAGAAAGTGTTTCCCAGGGCCGCCGAGGATGCTGGGAAATTTCCCACCATCAGTACCAGCTGGCTGGCTCTCTAACCCTGGGGCTGACCTGCATTTCCCAGACACCCAGGGGCATGGGCAGCTGGCCCAGCTCCACTGTCCAGGGTGCCTCGTGGGCCTCACGGGGCTTCTTATTTGCCCCGAGTGGTCCTAGGGCAAAGGCGCCGTGGCTGTCACACTCACGCGGGGCCAAGGGGCGTGTTGGTCCAAGTCCTTATCAGTGTGGACAGCAAATCCCGCCCCTGTAGGGAGAGGGTTTCAGGCTCAGGAGGCAGAGTGTCCGGGGAGCCACTGCCGAGTGCGCTGAAACGCTTCCTTGTGCTGAAGTAAGGGCTTCTTAATGGAGGACCGTGTCCAGTTCTGCTCGGATGAGGGCAGCAGAAGGGAGGGGCTGAGGGCTGTGCGTGGGGGTCCTACTAGTTCAGCTCCTATTCGGTTCATGTTTAATGTGGATGCATCCAGGCGTCCTTTGTCCACAGGGCCCTTGTCTGCAGGCGCGGCTCACGCCAGCGCCCACTCTCAGCCCGCCTTCCCGAGGCTGCGCCCTAGCGTCGCCCGGTGGCTGCGGGATGGTAGTTTAGGGTACTTGAGGCCTGGTCTTATTGCCCAACTGCTAACTAGTCGGGAGGAGATTAGCACTAGTCAAATCATCACTCATTTTCAGAGTTCAGAGGTCACCTGCCCGAATCCTTCCAAAAATCAAGGTCCACAGAGGTGAAGTGGCTGCCTAGGGTCCAGTAGGAGCTGGAAGGGGGGGTGAGCCTGTTATGTGTTGCTCACGTTTCCACCCGTCGCAGTGCCCGAGAGCGAGGGGGGACAGAGGGATCTTCGGTAAGAAGTTATCACAACCTCCTGAGGGATTGTAGCGGCTGGACACCAGATCCTCTGGGCCTTCCCCTGTTCTCTGCTGACGGGGACAGAGGTTGGTTTTGTGTGAGAGCAGCACCCGCTTCACTAGTGATCGCGAGGACTGGGTGTAGGAACGCCGTGGCCAGCGTCCAGCTGGGCGCAGGGACTCAGTGCTGCGGAGACTTGGGGAGACGCAGAGCGCAGGCAGGAGCCACTGTCCCGGAAAAGGAAGTTACAGCGAGTGGTGAGCGAGCGCCGTGCAGAGCTACATCTCAGGCTGCATCTAGAAGAGCCATTCCCTTCGCGGGTTATCTCACTCGTCGGGCCCATCTCTAATCGCACCCAGCGGACGATGGACACACAGCCGGAGGGCTGCGCCCAGGCGCCTGGGCTGCAGGAGTGGCTGGAAACAGCGCTGGCCCTCACTTCCCTGTAGATCAGTGGTTCTCAACCTTCCTAATGCCACGACCCTTTCATACAGTTCCTCATGTTGTGGTGACCCCCAATTTCATTGTTACAAATTGAATATAATTAAAGCATAGTGATTAATCACAAAGACAATATGTAATTATATATGTGTTTTCCGATGGTCTTAGGCGACCCCTGTGAAAGGGTCGTTCGACCCCCAAAGGGGTCGCGACCCACAGGTTGAGAACCGCTGCTGTAGGTGTTTGCAGGCATTTGCCTCGGCCTCCCACTGTTTAAAGTGCTAAGGAGTGAAAACGCTGTGTCCCTAACGCTGCAGCCCTGTGCCGGCTGCACAGGATGAGGGAGACCCTTCTCGGGTTCTGTCTGAGAGATCGCGGCGCCTCCCACACCCGACGTGGAAAGGACTTGCCTGCGTGAGGCTTCGCGTCGGGGACACTGGGCCGTGGTGTCCGTGGCAGCGTCCCCGCAGCCGTGGGCGGTGGCGCTGGATGATCCGTAATGACTCTCGGGGTCTCTGATGAAAGCCCTGGCCACGTGCGACAGAGTAACTCACTGACAGGACGTGACCAGGCCACAGTGACTGTGCAGCGGCTCCCTCGACCCGAGAGGGGATCCGAGCCCGCTTTCTGGTACCGGAACGGCCGCATGTACACGTCCCTTCCAGAGTCCGGTAATTGCAACAATGAGGCCGGCCGAGGGCGCGCCCGGTGACGGTGGACAAGCTGCTTTACCTGTGAGCAAGTTCAGCCTGATCACCAGAAAGCTCCGGTTTGTGAGAACCTGCGTTTGGGAGTAAGAATGCTGCTGCCCATGGACATCTCACACTGCATCTAGAAGAGCTACATCTGACTCGCTGAGTCAGACGACGAGGAAGAATGAAAACTGTTGTGCGTGCCCTGACCGGTTCGGCTCAGCGGATAGACCGTCGGCCTGCGGACTGAAGGGTCCCAGGTTCGATTCCAGTCAAGGGCATGTACCTTGGTTGCGGGCACATCCCCAGTAGGGGGTGTGCAGGAGGCAGCTGATCGATGTTTCTCTCTCATCGATGTTTCTAACTATCCCTCTCCCTTCCTCTCTGTAAAGAATCAATAAAATATATTTTTAAAAAAAAGAAAAAGAAAAAGAGAACTGTTGTGCAGGACACTGCCCACAGAGTTCATTCGTTGGAGCGTCGTCCTGTGCACCGAAAGGGTGGCGGTTTGCTTCCCAGTCGGGGCACATGCCTAGGTTTCACATGCAAGCCCTGGTTGGGATGCATTCGGGAAGCAACTGATTAATGTTTCTCTCTCTCTCTCTCTCTCTCTCTCTCTCTCTCTCTCTCCCCCTCTCCCTCTCCCTCTCCCTCTCCCTTTCCCTCTCCCTCTCCCTCTCTTACCTTCCTTCCCTCCCTTTCACCCTTCCTTCCTCCCTCGCCTTCCCTCCCTTCCTCTCTCTCTAAAATCAGCAAATGAATAAATAATTGTGGGCGGGTCCTTTCCTGGCCCTCAGCGACTCACAGTCTGTGTCAATCTCTGAGACATTTGTCTACAAGTGCCTACAGGGACCACGTGGGCTCCTGCCGTTGTGAGGTGGGGCTTCCTCTCTGAACACCCAGGGAGGTCACCGCTCCACGGGCCCTTTCCTTTCCCAGCCCTTTGACTACCTGAAGTTCTAGTGCGTTCATTACCAACTCCAGGGCACACAGGTGTCCCCCAAAATGTATACGCACCCTTTGAATAATGGGTAAGGCCAGGTGTATTAAGATACATCTCATTTCCACATTGAGCGACCAGCCGTTAAAGCAGGTGTACATTTTTTGGGGGCACCCTGTACTTTGGGGCGGGGGGAAACCCAGCGAAGTCATTGTCAGGATCAGGTGCGTGATCCCAAGTGCGTGAGGTGGCCCTAACCTTCGGCCAGAGCTGCCCCCCTTGTCTGCCCGCAGCACTGACCCGCCGCTTCCTGTCCCCCAGGATGGCGCCCCTGCCCCTGTGGCTGCTGTGGCTGCTGCTCCCGCTCGGCCCGCGGGCCCAGAAGCTGCCCACGCGCGACGAAGAGCTCTTCCAGATGCAGGTCCGAGACAAGGCCTTCTTCCACGACTCCTCGGTGCTCCCGGACGGAGCTGAGATCAGCAGCTACCTCTTCCGAGACACGCCTAAGAGGTACCCCCTGACACCCCCCCTCTCCGCAGGCTCATCTGGGTGTCAGCCAACATGCTGTGCCCGGGCGCTTTGTGGTTACCCTTTGGGTGAAGGGCGATTTTTGCATTTCTTACCTTGGGAACGATTGCTTTCTTTCCTTCAGCACAGAGGGAAGTTTCTAAGGAGGGCTCTCTAGGATTGAAATGAGATTCATGAACACACATGATTCTTCAAAGGTATGCAGTTAGCCTTAGAGGGATAACATGACTTTGACCAATATCATCAGATTTTGAAAGCATCAAACCCAGCAGTGATAAAAATAGACCCTGTTCATTTACCTTCATGCCAGCCTCATCAAACTGGGCTCACGCAGTGCTTCTAAACATTCTGACCTTTAAAAATGACATGTCTATATATATAAAAGCCTAACAACCTGTCGACCAGTCGCTATGACATGCACTGACCACCAGGGGACAGATGCTTAATGCAGGAGCTGCCCACTGGTGGTCAGTGCGCTCCCACAGCCAACCTCCCAAGGCCCCTCCCCCCAGCTATCTGGCCCCCTGATAGGCCTTGATTACCCACCAGGCTGAGGGACCCCACCCATGCGTGATTTTGTGAACTGGGCCTCTAGTATGTTACATAATTAAGTATATATGTGTATGTCCTTCATTAAGCTAGTTATATGTAAAGTTAGTTACTTTTCGGTACCTCAGACCCCTCTCAGCCATATTTCAGGAAAGTTTCTCCTTTTAGCCGGGCACTAGGGCATTCTGAAGGGAAAGACTGTCTCACCACCAGTGACCCCTTGTCCAGAGATTGAGGTGCAGCCGATCGCTGGGTCATCTGTCTCTTGTCACTTCAGTTTTGATTGACAGTGACAATGGGAGGTGCTCCCTCCCACTGTGGCCCACGTGGCATGTCACCCTCTGGTCCGAGAATGGTAGCAGGGGATTGGTTTTCCTATGTTGACGGACGCGGCCTATGGCTTGGGCATCATTTCAGCGCTGCCTGAATGACATCGTTTGTTTGAATGGATGTAATGGATTAGGAGCTGACCCGTCAGTAAAATAAAAAGAACCACCATGCCTTTAATGACATCCTCAAGAGTGAAGGCCCCAAATGCAAGGACGACGACCCTGCAGAGACGCGATGTTCTTCCATTTACCAGGCTCAGGCTGTGAAGCAGGACAGGGAGTGGGAAACATCTAGTCGCTCAGCTGAATTATTTTCAGATGAATTCTTCTTTTTTTAAATATATTTTATTGATTTTTTTTACAGAGAGGACGGGCGAGGGATAAAAGTTAGAAACATCGATGTGAGAGAGAAGCATCCATCAGCTGCCTCCTGGACACCCCCTACTGGGGATGTGCCCGCAACCAAGGTACATGCCCTTGACAGGAATCAAACCTGGGACCCTTCAGTCCGCAGGCTGACACTCCATCCACTGAGCCAAACCAGTGCGGCACTGTCACAGCCGGGCCGTGTGTCCATCCCCCTTGAAAAGTCACTCGAGGCTTCGTAAAAAAATCGGGGGAAGCAGAGAGCAGGATGATCTTGATTTTTTAAAACTTGTCTTAAAATCACTAGGTTATTTCATTCCAACAGGAAGTCTTAGTGGCAGAGAATGAGTCTTTCCACTGATTGAAACTTCGATCTTTACTTTTAAAATCTTCTCAAGTGGGATTAGGTACCTTTATGCAAAAGCTGTGGCCGCTAGCACCGTGGATCAGGGTCGCTGATGTGAGAAGCAAGCAGCGTATCTCGCAGAGACCAGCAGGCCTTTCAGAGACGCCGCTGGGCGAGGAGCGTTTGACACTGCGGTGACTGTCAGGGTGCCCTCGGGGTCCCTTACAAGCCTGTTGCCAGCTTATGCCGGTCAGCGTGCCTGCAGGTCAGCGCGCCTGCGGGTTCCTCGGCTGTGCCTGATTGGAATGGCGGGGCCCAGGCTAAAGAGCACCCCAAAGAGCCAAGTGTTGGTTCTTCACTCAAGGTGCACCCCCATTACACGTTTAGCTCAGCGTCTTTTCATTCTTCCACGCGGTGCTGTTGCAGATTTGGCGGGTGGACGCCGCGGTTCATGGGAGAGTCCCGCGATCATGTAGATGGCCCGTTCCAGTCCCTGTGAAATGCGTGGAATCAGCCTGTGGTTTTCCATGAGCCCGGCTGGGGCGGCAGAGTGGACCCCTCTCTGACTGATGGCCCCTCGCCCGCAGGTACTTCTTTGTGGTGGAAGAGGACAACACCCCACTGTCTGTGACCGTGACCCCCTGCGACACCCCCCTGGAGTGGAGGCTGAGTCTGCAGGAGCTGCCGGAGGAGGCCAGCGGGCAGGGCTCAGGTGAGCAGCGGGCAGGGCTCAGGGGAGCAGCAGGGGATAAGGCTCAGGGGAACATGGGGAGGGCTCAGGTGAGCAGCGGGCAGGGCTCAGGGGAACAGCGGGGGCTGAGGGGAGCAGCAGGGGATAAGGCTCAGGGGAGCAGTGGGCAGGTCTCAGGGGAGCAGCAGGAGATGGGGGGGTGCTCAGGGGAGCAGAAGGGGATAAGGCTCAGGGGAACATGGGGAGGGCTCAGGGGAGCAAGCCCAGGCCCCGCATGGTGGCTGCAGCAAGAAACAGCCTCGCCTCCTGGTGCTGCAAAAAGTCAGCGGGGACGCAGGGGACTCTA
>NW_005871862.1:143647-145116 GCF_000147115.1 Myotis lucifugus
GCTCTCACATGCGTCCCACTCTGTGCTTTAGGGAGATCGCCCGGCGCAGGCAGAGGGAGATTAGCGAGGGGCTGGCCGTGGATGCGGCTGAAGGGATGGTCCTGTCCATATGCAGGTGGTGGAGGGGCTTTCGCTCAGAGGGCTGTGGTCTGTGACCTACAAATTCCACTCCTCAGAGTCTGTCCTGAGAAAGAATTTAAAGCCACAGCAGCTCACACACACCTCACAGCACTATTTACGACGATCAGAACAGAAATTAACCGCAGTCTTATTCTCACGCTGTAGTCTTCAGTGAGGAAAACAGGATTCAAAAATGGAGGTTTGTCTAGAGACATGCGTGCATGAAGAAGAGTGTGACTCGGTGACAAAGAAAAATGAGGGTGAAAAATAGGTTAAAAAGCAAAGACTGGAAGGGAGTAACCCAAAATCTTCATAAAGGGCTGCCCAGGAGCCCTGACCAGATGACTTTTTATTTTTTACTAGAGGCCTGGTGCACGAATTCGTGCACCACTGCGGTCCCTTGTCCTGGCTTGCGGGATCGGCCAAAACCGGCTCTCCAACATCCCCCGAGGGGTCCTGGATTGCGAGAGAGCACAGGCCAGACCGAGGGACTCCACTGGTGCACGATCATGGCCAGGGAGGGACATGGGAGGTTGGCCAGCCGGGGAGGAACCGTGGGAGGGCTCCAGGGCATGTCCAGTCTCTCTTGCTTAGTCCCAATCGGCTGGACCCCAGCAGCAAGCTAACCTACCTGTGGAAGCCTCTGCCCCCTGGTGGTCAGTGCAAGTCATAGTGAGTGGTTGAGCGGCCTTAGCATGTCATTAGCATATTACACTTTGATTGGTTGAACAGCAGACCAGACGACCAGACACTTAGTATATTAGGTTTTTACTGTATAGGATTTTTTAAAAATATATTTGTATTGATTTCAGAAAGGAAGGGAAAGAGAGAGAGATAGAAACATCCATGATGAGAGAGAATCATGGATTGGCTGCCTCTTGCACGCCCCCTTCTGGGGATGGAGTGTGTAACCCAGGCATGTGCCCTGACCGGGAATCGAACTGTGACCTCCTGGTTCATAGGTCGGCGCTCTGTCCACGGAACCAAACCAGCCAGGGCGACTGGGATGGCTTTTTAAATCTTGTTCCGTGTTTCCCAGTTCTCTGCCGGCAACAGGCATTGCTATGACGGTGGGGAACGCAGCGGGTCTTGAGCCCGAAGGTTTGCAGGCGGCCACGCAACTGGGGCCTGACAGTCGCCTCTTCTCTGTCTTCCAGGCGAGCAGGAGCCGGAGCCGCTGGAGCAGCAGAGGCCGCAGGCCACGCACGAGGCGGGCGCCGAGCTGCTGTCCTACCAAGGCAACGACGTGGAGTCCTTCGTGTCGGCCGGCGCCCCTCGGGGCTGTACCGGCTGGAGCTGCTGTCCACGGAGAAGGACGCGCACTTCCGAGTCTACGCCACCACCACGCC
>NW_005871862.1:145785-207393 GCF_000147115.1 Myotis lucifugus
GGTTCGCCCCGTGTCCTCCCACCAGAAGGTCGCCTTCTTCGTCCACTCCTGCCTGGACGCCGTGCGGGTCCAGGTGCGCCGAGACGGGAAGCTGGTTCTGTCCCAGAGCGTGGAGGGTGTGCGGCAGTTCCTGCTCCGGGGGCGGCCCAAGGCCAAGTACCTCCTCCGGCTGAAGGGGAGCAGGAAGGGGGCGTCGCTGCTCAAGGTCCTGGCTAGCACGCGGCCCGGCAAGCACGCCTTCCCGTCCCTCCCCGAGGACACGCGGATCAAGGCCTTCGACAGGCTGCGCACCTGCTCGTCGGCCACCGTGGCCTGGCTGGGCACCCAGGAGAGGAGCAAGTTCTGCCTCTACAAGAAGGAGGTGGGCGACCCCTACAGCGAGGACCAGAGGAAGAGAGAGCAGAACCAGTGCCTGGGGCCGGACACGAGGGCGAAGTCGGAGAAGGTGCTCTGTA
This sequence comes from Myotis lucifugus, assembly GCF_000147115.1. Taxonomy (NCBI): domain Eukaryota; kingdom Metazoa; phylum Chordata; class Mammalia; order Chiroptera; family Vespertilionidae; genus Myotis; species Myotis lucifugus. The sequence continues at coordinate 146,241 of NW_005871862.1, forward strand.
AGTACTTCCACAGCCGGAACCCGCAGCGGGCGGTGACCACGGAGACCGTCCGCGGCCTCCAGCCGGGCAAGGCCTACCTGCTGGATGTGTACCTCGTGGGGCACGGGGGGCACTCCGTCAAGTACCAGAGCAAAGTCGTCAAAACCCGCAGGGTCTGCTAGTGACCTGGGTGCAGGCGAGGCACGTGGACCTGTCGCGGGGACCTGTCTCGGGGCCTCCAAGATGCGAGTGCCCGTGGCTGAGCTCAAGGGAGGGGTGTCCGCGGGCGTCCGTGGATGCTGGCGTCCCCTCGAGAGGGGAGACTGGTCCTCGCCCACCCAGGGTGCCTGGTGTGTGATGTCACAGACAGACCCCCGCAGGAGCCGCCGTCCCCGCTCTGACCACTGCATGAACTGCTTCTAAATTATTTTATTACCTGAAAGTTTAAAAGATGCCACTCATTGCACACATCTCCCCAAATGCAAACCAGTCCTCTCTATAGATGCTAGGATATATCGATATAAATTATTTTATAAAGTCTTGTCTTAAATGTCGGTGTGTCTATGATCGTAAGCTATTCAAGCCTCCTGTTGAAGCGCAGATCGGATCTACGTCCGTGATGTGGACGGCGCTCTGGTCAGTTGTACGGTAAATGCTTATCTGTCGTGTGGAATGTTCAAATGCTGTATGTCTCTCCTGTGCGGAGTTGACGCGTTGTATCCATGTACAGAACATTAAAGATATTAGAGTCTATTCTGCTCATTTTCCCATGCAGCGACCTTGGTGTGTCCGGTTAATGTCTGTCCCCCGAACTTGCGCCCTTATGCACTTTGGCACCGGGCCCGACCCTCTTTAGATAGTTGCAGACGTGGCGAGTCTCCTTGACGTCGCCATGGCATCGGAGACGGGTATCATGGTCACAGCTCGCAGTTATGAGCACCTCGTCCTGCACAACCCAGTACCTCTCTGTGTTTAAAATAAGCTCCTCCGCCCTAACTGGTTTGGCTCAGTGGATAGAGCGTCAGCCTGCAGACTCAAGGGTCCCAGGTTCCATTCTGGTCAAGGGCATGTACCTTGGTTGCAGGCACATACCCAGTAGGGAGTTTGCAGGAGGCAGCTGATCAATGTTTCTCTCTCATCGATGTTTCTAACTCTCTATCTCTCTCCCTTCCTCTCTGTAAAAAATCAATAAAATATATTTTAAAAAAATAATAATAAAAATAAAATAAGTTCCTCCTTTAGGTACAAACGTGGGGTAATTCCAGGTGTTTTCTGTGTGCGTGTAATTAGTAACGAGAGAACGCCAGAGGCGGCTGTTTCGTAACATCAACAGTCCGACACTTTTCCCTTTGATTTTTCATGAATCTTTAAAAAGTAATTTAGGTGCCAGACAACACTGAGGCCACGGGTGACGGCGTCCTTGTGTCCGAGGCCCTAGGGGGTTTCGTTCTCCGCACGTGCTGCACGTGAGGCCATGAGAACCAGGGCTCGAACGGGCCGGAACTTGCAGTCGCCTGAGTTGTGTGACTTTGGGAACACCTGTTGCTGCCCATGTGCGCAATCAGGTGGGGACGGACCGGATCAGGTGACGCCACAGGCTCCTTTCTTTCCCTCATAAGACGTTGTCCTTGGTGGAACTCTGCGATACTCAGTTACAGAGAGTTTCTGGAATTCCAGGTGGACACAGGTATAACCCTTCGTGGCTCCCTCATCCCCGACGTGCCGGCTCCACCTTCCCCAGGGGCCAGCACAGGTGCGTTCCGTGCGGGCAGATGGCTCTGGCCCAGGGGGTGTGAGCGCTGATCCTCACGACCGATGCCCTGCCCCCTTAGGAGCAAGTGTCCCTCGTCAACATGGACCATCCAACTCGTCCGTGTTGAGACCAAATCAAAATGTGTCCCGCGTGTCTGTGCAAAACAGCAGTGGCCCCTGAAATAATCCTTTATAAGGACGTGTGTGTAACCAACCTAGAAAAAAAAAATGTTGTTGGTTGAAAGTAAACCTTCAGAATTGATAACATCCCAGTGATGTTCTCTCCTGAATTAAGAGCGTGGTGCCTTGGGAAGGGGGATCCACGGTCTCTGATGACTCACAAATATGTTCTCACACAGCAAAGCGCTAAACCCACTCCGGTGAACCCGCCATAATGCAGCTTCCGAAGGTGGCGGGCTCCCCGCTCAGCCGGCCGGGAACCAGGCCAAGTCAATCTCACCGAGTTGGAGTCTCCAGCCGCTGCGATGGCGGCTGCTGCAGCCTCTGGATAAATCCGAGCATTCTTTCATGCCCCAGTGAAGTTCGCCTTTTAAAAATGTTAGGAAAGTGAGAGACACATTGTGAAACTCCTGTCACTCATAAAGAAAGAGAACCTATTAATGTTAAAGCTCCGTTACTCACTCATGTGCTGAGGTTTTGGGAGCGCGCAGGTGAACTGAGGACAAGAGAGAGGATTTTGCTCCTAATTAAGGAAAGAACTGGAAAGTAGCTACTGTGAGAACGCACCCCTGGTGTCCACGGAGCTGAGGTGTGCGTGTGGAGAACAGGGCGCAGGAGCCCCCTTGGGACGGGCGGAGCTGCGTTGAGGGGAGCGCGGTCTGAGCACGCACCCAGGTGCACCCCTTCATTTTTCAGGTGCAAAAAGAGACGACCAGAGAAATACCAACAGAGTTCTCGTAGTCGACACAGACAATGGTGGAATCGCCCAGGCTCCCAGATCCTTGCTGGAATACAAGTCAGTTCTTAGGGGGGGAAAGTCACTCGATCATTTTCCAAAAGGAAACAAACGTTTTGTCTTCTTGTTGATGTCAAAGCAACCTGTCCTTAAAGCCCATTTCAGATTTCCTGAAGGGTGTGTGCATAGCCTATAACCGATAACTGCAAACTGGTAAGAAAAAAAACAGATTGGTTTTTACTTTTTTATTACTGATTTCAGAGAGGAAGGGAGAGGGGGAGAGAGAGGGAGAGAGAGAGAGAGAGAGAGAGAGAGAGAGAGAGAGAGAGAGAGATATCATTGATAAGAGCATCACTGATTGGCTTCCTCCTGCACGCCCCCCACTGGGGATCAAGCCCACAAACCATGCATGTGCCCTGACCGGGAATCGAACCGTGACCTGGTTCAGAGGCTGGCGCTCAACCACTGAGCCAGGCGGCCGAGCTCCAATGGGTGTCTTCAGAGACAGGGTCTTCTGGTCTAGGTCTGCGTGCACACAGACTTGAGGCGATACGGTCATTAGTTGCTTAAATGACAGCCCTGTATTTTTAAAATCTAAACTATTCAGAATCAATAAAAATTGTAGCGGATGACTTCCTTGGTCAAATTGCTTTACCATCAATGTCTAGATGATTTTTTAAACATCATTAAAGGGTTCGTGCTGGGAAGGACACGGGCATCCCTTATTGCTGCTGTTCAGAACACATTTGAAAAATTACCATTTGTGGAACCCTGAGAAGCCCAATGAAGTGGCTGCAGTAAAATCATCGCTTAGATGAACTCCGGGCGTTAAAGTCAGCTTGATGGCTCTTAATAGTTTGGGAGGTTCAGACGCCGTCAATGAAAACAGAGTTTCTTTCATGCTCAGCTTGTGGGATTCAATGGGCCTGTAGCCAATCAGAATCTGTTTCAATACTAACCAGCCCCTCAGGGACCACCTCATCCACAGCCTCACTTTTTAAAAAAAGTGTGTGTTTATTGATTTTAGAGAGAAAGGAAGGGAGAGGGAGAGGGAGCTAGAAACATCGATGAGAAACATCATCTATGGACTCCCTCTTGCACGCCCCCTGCTGGGGATCAAGCCCGGCCACCTAGGCATGTGCCCTGACAGGGAATGAACTGGTCGTTGGCTGCTTGGAGCCTGGGATGACACTCAGTTCACTGAGCCACACCGCCAGGCACGACCTTGGAGAACAAGATCCCGTGGCATTTCCACAGCCACTCCCCCCCGCCACCCTTGACATGGTGGGATGCCGAGAAAGCTGGCTGGGACCTGGCTGTGGGGTGTCTCGGGACGAGGGCTTGAGGGAGGGGGCGCTGGTGGGCTCAGCTGTCCTGCGTGTGCTTGTCCGCGGGACCATGGGCTCTGCACACTCACACTGTGTTCTCCCCAGAGCCCCGGCCAGAAAAGCAAACTGGTTCATCAGGGCCTTTGCTGTTATTCTGAAGGTGGAAAGTGGGGGAGGGGAGCAGAGAGGAGATGAGAAGAGTGTAGTCCTACCTCATTTCTTTCTCAAAGGGGCCTGTGAGGTCGAACGTAGCTCAACTGTATAAGGTTGGGGATTCTGTCCTACACCCAACCTTCCCCTGGGAAACTGGACCTTAATCGCCACCTGCTAACTGCCCGTTGGGTGGCTCTGGTGGTTGGAGCAGCGTCCCCTACGCCTGAGAGATTTTGGGTTCGGTCCCGGGTCAGTCTGGGCACGTAGGGGAGGCAGCCATCAATGCCTCTCTCTCCCTTCCTCTCCCTCTAAAATAAATAAGCATGTCCCGGGTGAGGAGTTTTAAGAAACGAGTAATTAACATTGTCTCCCACTGATAGACGTTCTCGTTTCCTGGGAACAGTGGGCCGTGTATGGGGGTAAGATTTCCTTCATTTCTGTTTGTTTACTCTCCTCCTTCTCAGTTTTGGGGAAGAAACTTCTTCATCAACGTTCAGAGAGGAAGTTAATTAGAATGGCTTTTCATACCCACCCCCAGACCTCCTTCAAAGATGTTTTTAAATATCCCAAGTGTAAAAGAAACAGAAGGCCTGCAGAGATCAACAGTGGGCTCCCACACTGAAGCGTCCGGGCGCAGGCACGTCGCAGGAGGCACGGGCATCGGTCGGCACTAATGAGGACCGGGTGGCCTCGGCCGTCCCCCGGGGAGAGAGGGAGGAACTAGGAGCAGAGGGGGTGTTGGGTCCTCGTAAAGACCGGTTAAAAACAGGAATAAGAGTAAACGTTCTCATTGTCCCATCATGCCCCTGGGAGCACTTCGGAGAGCTGAGGAGGTCTTGAATGGAGAGTTAGGAGTGTAGAGTCCAGAGGCTCTGACCAGGGGCACGTTGAGCCTCCGTGGACACGGAGGGGCCCCAGGCCTGCAGACTGCAGAGCAAGAGTCTGAGTGGACTCAGCTGTAAAACAGAAACAGAGCAGGCGGGTCTTGCTATGGCTGATGAGATCCAGTCAGAACCGCCTACAAAAACAACCATCTTACGACGAAGAGGTGGGATGAATGTGTTGCTTCGAGTCCAGAATTATTGTCAGAAACTGGTGAATTTTAAGCAGTGATTTAAAAATATCTGCCATCTCTCCCTTGTTGGTAAACAACCTGCCAAGATGAATATCCAAATAAACAAATATCCCGTTCTTGTCCATAGTCAGTTCTTCGCGTAGTCCAGTGATTCCCAAAGTGGGAGCTACCGCCCCCCGGTGGGCACTGCAGCGATCCAGGGGGGCGGTGATGGCCACAGGTGCATTTGGGGGCGATGAGTAACTGCTATGAAAATTTAAAAAAAATTAATTTCCAGGGGCTGAGTAATATTTTTTCTGGAAAGGGGGCGGTAGGCCAAATAAGTTTGGGAACCACTGGTGTAGTCCTTCCAACGTATATAAATAGGGAGGCCCAGGGCAATATACATAAGATATATGTACTTGACCAGACCCCAAAATGTCCATATTCAGCTATAACTCGGACAGGGTTTTGCTTCTGAGAGAAATTGTTTGTAATCAACAGAACCAAGTATATTAATGCACAGCGTGTGTGTGGGAGGCGGAGGGCGGGAGGTAGGCCTGTTCAGTCCCATCCCTCCCTGTGGAATAACTCGGACCTGGGAAAGGAGGTGGTCTGTGAGTGCCTCTCCCACAGACTGGGTCAAGGAGCAGCTCCCAGGGGCCGCAGGGGACCCTGGGCAACCACGGCTGCCCGGCCTCTGTGGGGGCCGAGCTGAGCTCTCCGCAGACGCTGGGGCTAACGAGGGTGGCTGTGGCTCAGCCCCAGGACTTACAAGCCGCCTTGGCGACATTGAGCAATTCTGGCTTTTTCCAGGCTGAGCGAGAACTTTATTGAGGCAGGTGAGGAGGCAAGTGAGACAAACAAGCATAGGTCTGTTTCTTAACTGGCCAAATGCCACTCCTCCAGTTTTGTTACAGTAAAACTGCAGTTTAAAAACATGTTTTTAAGAAATCGCAGGCTCCTTTAGCCGGCTTTTTACGTGGTAGGATCGAGTACCCCCTCCCAGTTAAATAACGCTTAGCGTTTTTCCTCAACCGGAGAGGCCAACATTCAGATCAGAGGTTGCCGAATTTTGCCTTTCTCCATCGCGCACACGACCCTGGATTCCTGCGGGGGGTCCACGCGTGGTCTTCGGGTCTGGCAAAGGGGGCAAAGGTGTGAAGCCAGGGTAAGACCGCGGCATTAGCATTTACATTACTCCTGTTTTGTCCCGTTCCCTTGACTCATGGCGGGAGGGAGCTGTGTGCTGAGCAAACTTGAAGGCCCCAAACCCTGCGCACCAGGGCCCGGGCACGCGTAGCGGGAGGGAGCGAGGGCTGAGACTGCGGGTAGATGCTCTGATCAGAGTTCCCGGCGCCGAAGCACACGATGCTTATGTTCTGCTATGGACACGGGGAGGACCGGGCTTCCGGTTCAATATCGCTGAGGACTCCGGCCAGTTAGCACCTGTCCGGAAGCCCAGGCCGCCTCCTGCGAGTGCTGGGGCTGCCCTGCCGCAGGAAGAGGAGGAGAGCGCTTCCAGACGCCACTGCGCTCTCCCTTCTCTGTTGTAGCCACAGGCTGATGGAGCCAGGACTGTGCGGCCAGCGGAGGAGAGGACGGGGCACATGTGCTTTTAGCTTCAGTGCCTTGAGCGATCTCATTCGAAAATGAGGAGGGGACGATGGCGGAGATTCCTTTTGGAAAAGTGGGGAAACTAAGGACTTGAAGCAGACAGCGAGCCAGGCCTGAGAAGTACAGCTATTGAGCCCTGATGACTCTGAAACGAATCCATTAGTGTTATTCTCAGTGAACAGACACGGAACCCAAGGCACCGAGGAGTCACGGCCTGGGCTCAAGGTCGCCAAGTGAGTGCGGAGTGGGTGCATCTGGCTCCGGGGTGTGTCTCTCTCCACCTCCACCTGCCTGGTCCTGGGCCCTAGTGCTGGTTAGTGAAGCAGAATTTCCCACAAGGAGCTCATGAGGGGCAGATAGACCAACAGGGGGAGGGGGGAGGATTACAATATTTTCAGAGCTTGGTCTCGACACAGAAATGATTCTCATTGCGTGGGTAAGCGTGGAGGGCCAGAGACAGAGGAGAAATAATTCCGAAAGCATGGCCGAGTTCCCCCGACCACGCCCGATTTTCATTGTCATGGTGTCTTGCACTGTAGCACCACCTTGCCTGGTATCTGCTCATGACAGAGAATTTGCCGTAATGCTTACATATAATATAACGTGTCTGTAATACGATGCCAACAAACCTTTATTTAATGCTCCTGTGTTTTCTGGTTTGGGTTCTGTTGGGCCATGGTTTTGCTTTCTTTTGTCATGTTTGGTTTTTTTTCATCTTTATTGTTGAAAGTATTACATAGGTCCTCCTTTCCTCCCATGAACCTCTTGGTCATGGTTTCTTAAAGGCAGATAGTTACTGAGCCTTCGTTAGGTCTGGCCTCGAACTGAAATTACATCGTAAACGGAGGCATTGTGTTGCTAACGCAGGACAACTTGAAGAGATAGATGCTGTTACTGCCCACACATCACGGATGAGGAAACCAAAAGTCAGAGAGGTTAAGTCACGCCCCCAGCGTCACACAGCAAATGAGGGTGCAGCCCAGGGCCCAGCCCAGGGCCCCAGGGAGAGCCAGTGAGTGTGGATGAGTCTTGGTCCCTGCCTGGGGGAGGGGCCTCGGGATGTGCTGCTCCCGGAACCTGGGGGGCAAGTTCACCTTTAAAGCCTGCGGACCTGTGCTCACTCTTTTCAGCCCCTGCTTCTGGCACGGGAAGTACTTGCTATGGATAGTTTCCTGGTTCCCTTTAGGACACCTTTGTTCCCTGCAAATGCTTCCTATGTCCTTGGCCTGAGGAGGCTCGCCCAGCCCCTGCCCAGTCCCGGCTGCAGGCTGGTGACCTCGCCTTGCCCAGGGCCGGTGCCCTGGTGGCGGGGCCCAGGCCTCCCTCAGAGGCCAGGCGTCAGCAGCCGTGGCCGCATTGGCTGGCCCCTATCCTGCTCTTCCTGAGACGGGGCGAAGGGGGAGCAGGGCCCTGGTGCCCCCCTTTCCACTTTAAAAATAGATTTTCCTAATTCCTACAGCAGGCATGTCAAACTCAAAGGCTACCACAGGCCAAATAAACAAGGTGTAAGTGTATGTGGGCCGCAAAAACACAAAAGCTTCCATTTTCATAGAAACGTAGGTTTATTTCCATAGAGACATGCTGAATACAAAGGGCTGAAATAAATGAGTGATTGTTAACATAAAATAATAGAAGTTTAATAAATATTAATATTTTTCTTGAACATTCGCTTACCAGACACTGAATAACTGCACAGATTAACAAGCGTAACGCAAATAAACCTATTTTTCTTGTTCTCCAAAAGCGAAATATTTCCTGTTGTGCACAGCAAACAAGTCAGTCCAAGGCTAATGTGGCCATCGGCTGCTAAAATATTCGCTGCTGGTATCAGTGAAGAGAAATGGTGCACCTGTGCATAAGGTGCGTAAGGGAAATGAATGCAACACGATTATAGTCATCAGTCATTAGTGAATGTTGTATTTCCTTATTAATAATTATGTAGAACAGGATATTGTAAAAATTAAGTTATGAAATTTTTATTAACACATTTTTTACATACCATTATGTTGGCCACAAAAATATTTGTTGTGGGCCCCATGCGGCCCGCGGGCCGTGCGTTTGGCATGCAGTAATGTTGTCCTACAGTAATGTTGTCTAAAAACGGCATTCACAACACGAAATGTGAACCTTCTCTCTAATTCCGTTCCCCAAAAAAAACGATCGCGATTCTGCTGGCATCCCCTGCACAGAAACTAATACGTATCATTATCTGTTTGGATCAAATGGGGGTTACACTACACACACAGTTTGCCACTGGCTTTTCTCGTTGAACTTGCTGTTTGGCCCACATTCCATGATGCCGGACCTCATTTCTTTTTAAAACGTCGGCTCTTCCTGGACATTTTCTCTGATGTGGAACGTGCATGTCAGTGAGAGCACGTGGTGAGAGCATGTGTTGGTTACACGTGACACTGTACCCAGTCCCCGCCAGGCTGTCCCCTGCGTCCCCTGTGGTCCCTGTTGCTCCTGAGCTCCCTCTCTGTGGCCTGACACTCGCCAGGCCCTGGGGAGCCACCGCAGGCCGATCGCCAGCGCCCTCCTGGCCGGGCCTCAGCCCAGCTTAGGCAGGGATTCTGGGAGTCGGGTTAGCAGCACCGGCCTTGGTAGCTGGTGACCCTCCATCACTGACTGAACCCCGCACCCCTCCCCCCGCCCGGCACTTCCTGCTCACCTGCCTGCCTCCATCAGGGAGCCTGCGAGGTCTGGTGAGCCAGGATGGCTAGACTCCCCCAGTCAGCTTCTGCCCACGGACCCATGCCCACCCTGCTCGCACCCAGATCCCCACATGTTTTGTGGAGCCACCTGTCTCCCCTCCTGCAGTGGCCACGGCAGCACCCTGCCTCCAGTGCTGGGCGCATGACCTTGGCTCCCCGTGGGACAGGTGGCAGCACGGCCTCTGTCACGTAATCAAATGCTTCCAGACTCTGCTGCCTCCCCAGCACCCCTTGCGGGGGGTCCCCCGAGATACGGATGTTGCTAAGGAACAATGCACTCAGGTTCTAAGAACCAGAGAACTAGATCCACGGAGAGTTCAGAGACCACGACCTGGGGCCGGTTCCAGGGATCTTCTGTTAACACAGTGATGGCGAACCTATGACACACGTGTCAGAGGTGACACGCGAACTCATTTTGGGTGACACGCATCGACAGAGACAAAAAATTGCATAATTCAAATATTTGTCTCTCGCAATGGCCAGAGTTGGGCATCGCTCGAGTTATATTATTACTCACGTTACTCATGATCAATAACGCAATTCTAAAACCGGATGTAAACATGTACATTGGTGTTGCGTAGCAAAGACACACAGTGAAAACATCCCAGATACATTGTTCCAATATTGACATTAAAATAAAAAGGTTAAGAATTGCACTATAAAGAGATTAATCTTTACTCATGACATTTTATTTTTACTCGAGTGACAAAATGCCCAGTTCTGGAAACGGCCTCGTTATTGCCAACATGTGCCTCGGGTAAGCTTCCCATGTGTTCGGGTGCACTCGGCAAACAGACACACTTGATCGCCATGTTCGTTAGGAGACAGGAGTGGGAGGGCTAGAAGAAAGAGATATTCAGTGCAACAGTGCTCGACGAGACATTCTGCGTGTCGGATAATTGATTACAGCACCATATATTTGTTGGTTATACATACTATCTTCGAATTGTTTTGCACCAGGAGTCAGTGCAACAACACTGCAAAAAGTTACTAGGTAAGAAACCTATCAGCCTTTTATAAAAAATGCCGTGATTTATATTTATTTATTTTTGCAGCCTTGTGATGGAGAATCAAAAAATAAAAAAGCAAGATTGAATGATAAAGGAAGTGGAAGTAGCAGTAGCCGACCCTTTCAAGACATATGGACCGAGATGTACAGGATTGTCGACAGAAACAACAGATCATTGTGCATACTGTGTAATGAAACGGCAGTAAGCAGAACGTGGAATATAAAGAGACGTTTTGAAACTAATCATTGTCAGCTCTTGGAAAAAAGTATCAATGAAAGGAAGGAATACATTTCTAGGCAGCTACACCTCTATAAAAGTCAATCAAATTCCATCATTAAATTTGTAAGATGCTCTACAAATTTAACATCAGCAAGTTACTGTATTGCTCACTCCATAGCTCAGCATGGAAAAGCCCTCAGTGACGGAGAATTTATTAAGGAAACATTTCTAAGATGTGCACCAGCTCTATTTCACGATATGAAAAATAAAGATGATATTATTAAAAGAATTTCTGAGTTACCACTCAGTAGAAATACTATCAAAGACAGAATAATAGATCTTAACAAAAACGTACAACATCAATTAAAAATAGACTTAAATAGTTGTAAATATTTTTCGATTTCTCTTGATGAAACTACTGATGACACATCAAATGCTCGGTTGGCCATTATTGCTAGATATTCTGATGGTCTCACAATGAGAGAAGAGTTGATAAAGTTAGTATCAATGCCAATAACTTCATCAGGAAACGAAATATGTAAGGTTGTTATAAAAACATTCAGTGACCTAAACATTGATATCTCTAAAATTGTGTCAGTCACGACAGATGGGGCACCAAATATTGTGGGAAAAAATGTGGGATTCCTGAAATTGTTTATGGAAGCTATTAGACACCCACTTGTGCCTTTTCATTGCATTATCCATCAGGAGGTGTGTGTGCCAAATCAGGATTCTCAGCATTGAATGATTTAATGTCAGTTGTAACAAAAATTGTGAATTTTATAGCTTCTTGACCCATTCACAAGCAAGAATTTTCTGCACTTTTACAGGAAGTTGATTCAACCTACAGTGGACTACTGATGTTAAATAATGTGAGATGGCTGAGTCGAGGTAAAGTACTTGAGCGATTTGTGGAGTGCTTTGAAGAAATTACGGTATTTATTGAGAATAAGGATCTGGCAAACTTTCCTCTGATCAATGATCATAAGTGGGTCAGCAATTTGATGTTTTTTACAGATCTCTGTTCATATGAATGAACTGAACTTAAAATTACAAGGTTTTGGCAAAAGTATTGACGTTATGTTTGGATACATCAAATCTTTTGAAAGTAAACTTAAAATTTTCAAGTGTGATATTGAAACTAAAACTTATAAGTATTCTCCTCAGATAAAAAAGTATTTCGAGAAGGCCACTACAATGAGTGTAATGGAGTCCATACTTATGTACCAGAATATAGTAAATTTGTTATTTGAACAGTTCAGTGAAAGATTCGACCAATTTAGAAGCCTAGAACAGACCATTAAAATAATTAAGTATCCGGATGTAGTTGTTTACAGTACTTTGGAATTAAAGGATTTCCAATGGATGCAAATTGACGATTTAGAGATGCAACTTGCAGATTTTCAAGGTAGCGTTTGGACTCATGTGTTTGTCGACTTAAGGTCGAAACTTGAAAATCTGGAACGAAATCGTTTGAATAATGAAGAAGGGTGCAACTACGAACAAGAAATTTTTAGTGCTTGGAACAGAGTACCTGACAGTTTTAGTGACATAAAAAATCTAGAGGTGGCTTTACTAACAATTTTTTCATCAACATATTTTTTTTTTAAATATATTTTATTGATTTCTTACAGAGAGGAAGGGAAAAGGATAGAGAGTTAGAAACATCGATCATCTGCCTCCTGCACACTCCCTACTGGGTATGTGCCTGCAACCAAGGTACATGCCCTTGACCAGAATCAAACCTGGGACCCTTGAGTCCGCAGGCCGACGCTCTATCCATTGAGCCAAACTGGTTAGGGCTCATCAACATATTTTTGTGAGACTTTGTTCTCAGCATTAAATAATATTAAAAAGAACAAAAGAAACCGGCTAACAGATGAAGTTAGTGGTGCTTGCTTGGCCTTGAAGTGCACCAAGTATGAACCTGCAATTGAAGAATTAGCAGACAAACTTCAGCACCAAAAAAAGTCACTGATTTCTAGTTTTCGTACCATTTGATTATCATTGTTTTTATTATTATTTTTTCCTAAATACACATTGTTTTTCTGTTTTTGTTCATTTTATACATATTTTTTGGTTGATTTTTCTTTGTTAAATGGCACTTAAATATATAAAATAAATGTCAAAAATATAAATCTTTTTTTTTTTTTACTATGGTTGCAAATATAAAAAAAAATTATGAATGTGTCTATATGTGACATGGCACCAGAGTTAAGTTAGGGTTTTTCAAAATTTTGACACGCCGAGCTCAAAAGGTTCGATATCACTGTGTTAACAGTTGTCATTAGTGCTGCGAGGGGTGGTTTGTGTTGCTGCTCCAGGCGAATCAGGGTGACCTTCGGCAAGTGCAGCCGGCTCCAGGAAGAAACTGTCCCTGAGTCCATGTGACACAGAGGGGGTTACACGCAGGTCATCCTGACTTCTCTTTTCCTCTCCCCTCCTAAACCCATCCCCACCCCCTGAATCCGAGAGAGCCGGGGACCGAGGCTTTCGGTGGGTGCTTGTCCATCCTGTGTGGGCGGAACCGGGAGTAAGCAAAGGGACACCCCACCCAGAACCCTTCAGGGATCCCGTCAGGGGGAAGGTGACAAGTCGCCACCTGCAGGCCGTCCTCTGTCCTCTGCGAGCTGCCTTAGGAGAGCTCAGGGGGCTGAGGTGGCGGCCACAGAAGGGGCGGGCCCTCCCAGGCCTGAATGTCTGAAGTGTCCCACACTCTTTCCTGAGGGCACTTGAACAAACACCTTTAAAATTACTGTTTCCTGCCTGTTCCAAGTTCTGCTTAAACGAAATTAAAGATTAAGAAGGAAAGACTCACAAAGGGTCTGCAGAGGTCTAAAGCATGAACTAAAAAGTATTTTTAAAGAGCATGTGATAAAATGGTTACTGCATCTGCACTTTGGGTGAGATTAAAATGAACGGTAATGCCAGCATCTGGTTTGTTGTACAAGTCCTGATTTTATATGTATTTTCCAAAAATATATATGTATTTTATATAAATACACAGAGAATATAAAGTTGTTTACAAAAACCACCTATATATATATAAAACCCTAACATGCAAATAGACTGAACGGTGGAACAACCCAACAACTGATCACTATAATGTGCCCTGACCACCAGGGGGTGCGCAGAACATGGCAGGTGTGGCAGCCGTGGTGGGATGGTGGAGCAGGTGAGCAGGGGTGCCAGAAAAAGGCAGGGCACCGGTCACTGTCATTGGGGAGAGCCTTTGGTGGTTACTGACAATTCTTTGCTCCTTAGGGCCATGGTCCTGCCTTGCGCTTGCACCTGCTGCCCGCATTGGACCCACTCGCACTCGCTGCCAGCTCCCGGCACTGGCCCTGATCGCTTGGCGCCGTCAGTGGGTGCGAGTGGTGACTGCCAGCCCTGATCACCTCTTAGGGTTTCTCCACCTCCCCCTGCTCCTGAGGGGTGATCGGGGCTGGCAGCTGCTTCTCCCACCCACTGCCGGCACTGGCTCCACTTGCACCCGCAGCTGGCGCTGGAGCCGCTGCTTGCACCTGCTACCTGTGCCTGGCACCAGCCCCAACTGCTCCACGCCATCGTGTGGGAGGGGTGATGGCAATGGTGGGAACAGGGCTGCCGGCAGACAGGGGACGGGGGGTTGTGGCGGGAGGTACCAAGTGGGGGCACAAAGGATGGGCCGAGACCACCTCCTGTGGCCACCACAGCCTCGCAGCCCACAGTTCCTTTCAAGGTGAACAAATTCGTGCACTGGGCCCCTAGTATATAGAATAAAACCATAAAATATTGGTCTTGGATTTATGCTCTCATAATCCAGAATAAGAACGCGTTCTAATTTTTCTTTTCTTTCTTTTTTTAAAGATTTTTTTTATTGATTTTTTAGAGCCAGAGGAAGGGAGAGGGAGAGAAATCTACATAGAGTGAAACATTAATGTGAGAGTAAAACATCACTCGGCTGCTTCCTGCACCTTCCCACTAGGGATTGAGCCCGAAATCCCGGCTTGTGCCCTGACCCGGAATCAAACCCTAAAACCTTTAGGTGCACGAATGACACCCAGCCAACAGTCCCTCATCAGCCAGAACCTAATTTTTCTCTCTCGTGCTGCCTTTGTCTGTTTCCTTAGGGTTGTCTTTGCCTCACAAATGTGGTCTTTCCTTCTCTCTACCCTCAGACATAACTTGTATAATATTGTCTGTTTCCTAAATATTTGCTAAGAAGCACCTGAGAACCACCTGGTTTGTAATCTGTTGGAGCATGATGGCAACTTATTCTATTCACTAGAGGCCCAGTGCATGGGTGGGGTCCGGCCGGCCCCATCCCCAATCAGCAGATTGGGGTCAGGCCTGTTGGGAGGTGCCCCATGGCAGGAGGTTGGCCGTGGCCCACCCTGATGGGGCCAGGCTGGCTGGGGGAGGGGCCTTGGGTGATTGGCTGGTGGGCCCCGCCCCTGATTGGGGTGGAGGGGCTGATTGTGGCTGAGGCTGGCCATGGGGAGGGCCTGTGGGCCAGCTGGCCCTGCCCCCGATTGGTGTGGGGGGCTAAGGGGGATGGGGCTGGCTGTGGGGAGGGGCCTCAGGCTGATCAGGGTGGTGGGGGCCCAGGGGTGGGGCCTGCCAGGGGAGGGGTTGCAGGAGGTTGGCCCACCAGCCCCGCCCCCTATTGAGGTGGGGTTGGCCGATCTGGGGTGGGGCCAGCTGGGGGAAAGGGCCCTGGTGGGGAGGGTTGGCCAGCCGGCCCCACCCCCTGATCGGGCCAGTTCCCTGGCCGCTGTGGGCATCATAGTGACTTGTCATTACGGTCATTATGGTCGCTGGCTTTTTATAGATTTCCTGATTGTGTGCTACTCAGGCTTTCTATTTCTTCTTGAATCAAAATATTAATTCATATTTTTCTTTGAAATGTATCATTTCACTTAAATTTTCAAATGCATTGCTCCAAAGTTATTCATGGTATTAGGTTGTGGCCTGTAAATATCCTACATATTTATAGTTTAATTTGCCTTATTACTTAAAAAAATTATTTGTGTCTTCATTTCCATAAAATCTTCCCAGGAACTTGGCTAATATTATAGAGAGATTCTGGAAAAGAAAAAGTACATTAGGTAAAAGCTAAGGAAACATCAGTTAAATGTGGGCTTTGATCAATAAGAATGTATGAATTTTGGTTTATTTATTCTAGCAAATGTATCAGACTAGCGTATGATGCTAATAATGAGGGAAGCTGGGTGTGGGGTGTATGGGAATCCTGTATGCGATCTTCACAATTTTTCTGTAAACCTAAAGCTGATCTGAAAAATAAAGTGCATTAAAGGAAGTAGATGTTGCCCCGGCCAGTGGCTTAGCTGGTTGGAGCGTCATCCCAATATGCCAAGGTTGCAGATCTGATCTCCAGTCAGGACACATACAAGAGCCAACCGATGAATGCATACATCAGCGGAACAACAAACCGACGTCTCTCTCTCGCTTTCTCTCTCTCTCCTCTCTCTAAAACCAATAATTTTTTTAAAAAAATTTAAAAAGACAAATGTTGCCTCAAGGCCTTAAGGAATCTCAAAAACAATGCTAATACATTGCTGAGTCTTAAAAATATAGTTTTATAGACAGCAGAACGTTCTAGGTGTCTAAATGACTATGTCCACCATATGAGGTTACTAGGTATTTGCTGAATGAATGAAATGTGTCTATGAACCATTCTGAAACTCAAGGCCCTGGTCCGTTCATTCATTCATTCATTCATTCAGCAAACCTGGATGGGATGTGGTCACTGCCTTCCCGAGGTCTGAACTAATCTTTCTGAGAAGCGAGTTGAGGCGAAGGCCTGCGGAGGTCCCCCAACTCCAGCTGCAGCCAGAACAGCGGCAGGGAAAGGCCCACACATTTTCTGAGTCTCTGGTACTCCAGCTTGGGGAGGAAGGGAGAGAAGGCTCCGATCCTTTAGCAGCATTCGGCCATTCAGGCATAAATTCCGGTAAGAAGAGGAAGTGAAAAGCACTGACAGGACACAGCCCTGTGCTCCCGGACCGGAGGCCGAGACCCCACTGCGACGTTGGCACAGCTGGAGGCAGGGGCTCTCGCTCTGCTCCAATGTTCTAACCTTCCTCTAGGAAGGAGCAGGAGGAGAAAAAGGTATCAGCCCCTCACACGGAGAAAAAAATTGCATTGAAAATATTCTGCAGAAATGGAGCCTCAGAGAAAGGCAACTGCAGTAACAATAATCCATTCCCACAGCAAGTCTCGGAGTCGAGACCACACACTGTCCTACGTGGGGAAAGCTGAGGAGAGCTTGCGAGACCCTCGGCTGACCGTCCCCTGCTTTCCGATCTGCGAAAGGCGGTCTGTGTGAGCGATGATTTCCCCATCGGATCAGGGGTCCCAGGGATGGGACACTCCCCGGAATCAGAAGCTACAAGGTCTGGGGGCGGGGCGGGGGGCAGGGGAAGCTGTTAATTGCAGAAAGCAGATATTTCCAGGCCATTGGCTCTACCTCCACTCCTCCCCGAGGTGTGACCCTGCCGCCTGGCAGGGCTGCTGACGTCTGTCATTAAATCCGAGTGGGGGAACGAAGGCCCGCCTCCGGCACCGCTCTCACCAGTTCGCTTTCACTCCTGTGGGGTCACTGTTTGGGTTTGTCGCTGGGAACGTTTCATTGGGGTCCTTTGGCTGCCGAGTTGTTTTCACAAAGCGAATGGAATTCAGGACCCAAACAAACGGCTCTTCATCAGGCCGAGGGACAAAGACGCTACGGCACTGGGTGCCCTTTCCAAGGGTGCTAATTCAGCGAGATTCAGCGTTCTGTCTTCGGGTTTCGGTCAAGGTGATGCTTAGGAACATTTTGTTAATGTGAAGTCAACATTTCAGGGGAATCAGCTGAGTTTTCCACTTGATTTAGAACCGAAGCGCCAGGAACTGCAGAGCCTGGTGTTACCGATTTTTCTCCCGTGATTGTGGCACCAGCCTGGATTGCAGACCCAGAGGTACACCTGGAAATTGCTGTTTGGGGCCAATGCAATCCTGTTTTTTGGGTTTTTAAAAATATTTTTATTGATTTCAGAGAGGAAGGGAGAGTGAGAGAGAGAAACATCAATGATGAGAGAGAATCATTGATTGGCTGCCTCCGAAACACCTCCAAAAGGGGTTGGAGCCTGCAGCCTGGGTATGTGCTCTGACTGGGAATAGAACCCGGGACCCTTCAGTCTGCAGGCCAGCCCTCTATTCACTGAGCAACACCAGCTAGGGCTGCAACCCTATTGATTTATACTCTGTTTGACCTCCGTCACCTCCTCCCAAATGCAGCTCACCAGGCTGTATTGGGACGCCTTTCGAGGTCTCCATGTTTACAGCTCTGACATGCAGGTCTTTACAGCCACCGCCACCTTTTCCTGTGGGGAAGCCCAGTCGGGTCTCGGGCCGCGTGTGTCGTTGCCGGGTGTTGCTGGGTCACAGAGCAGGGGAGAGATCATCACTTCCCTGGACGGCTGCTCTGGACCGACCTTTATCACCACGGCGGCGGCGAGGAAAGCCTGGTACCGCTTCACAGGCCTCGATGGTACCAGGAGCCCTAGTAAGTCCAAGGTCGCCGGCACCAGCGCCAACACCGGGATCTGCAGAGGAAATTGCATGGAGGCCAGACCTGACCTCAGAGGAGAAAACCTTAGCGCCAAGTGGCTCCTTTGTGTCGACGTGAGTTTCACTGCAGCTCCCCTTCGCCCACTTGTGCACCAGAACGGAGCTCCGGGAACACGGCTGTGACAGGGCGTGGAGCGCCTGCCCGTGGAGGGTTTATCCCTCGATAAAGGAGAAAGTGCATTAGTGATCACCTGCGCACGCGGAGCTGGCACACCCGCCGCTCAATGTTGTGTCCGAACATCCACCCTGCCGACGAGCAGTGCCTGTTCGCCGTAGAGGTCAGTGCCCTGTCGGGGGGCCTGCTTCCCGTCAGGCCTTGAGCCACTGCGCTCAGTGTCTGTGACACACGCCTGTTCTGAGAAGCGGATGGAACCGTCCTGCCGGTTGGGCCCTGACGTGTTGACCGCATCTGACCTCCTGGTTTGCCACGTGGGCAGCGTGGGTGCCGGCTTCGGGCGGCCATCTGCGATGTGAGGCAGCAGGTGGGCTTAGCCGTGGGAAGGGGACACTGTGCCAGGTCAGCGGTTCAGAAACAGTCTCCTCTCCACACTGAGTGTTTCTAGCAGGACCTGGAGCCTGCTGGGAGGTGACTGACAGAGGCCCTGCAGATAATTAACCCTGTGGGGTGCCCAGCTAACCCAGCCACACACTCCGCCTAAGGGAAACGGACCATCCCCAGGGATGCCATAGGCTGCCCAGGCTGAGCCCAGCTGGGAGTGATGCCACTGGGTGCCCAGGCTGAGCCCGGCTGGGAACAATGCCACAGGGTGCCCAGGCTGAGCCCGGCTGGGAGTGATGCCGAGGGGTGCCCCAGGTGACCCAGCAAGTTGCACAGGCCATTCCTTGATTTCTGCTCAAAGCCCTTTTTCTACAATATTTTCCTCAGTTAACAGAGTTTGACCCAATTGTTACCAGGACTGTTCTGAAGGGTTTTCAGGGATGAAAACCCCACTCCAATACGAACGTCAGATTTAAGTGGTAAAAGTGACGCCAGGGGCATATACACCGGTCCCCCCACGTTTCCACCTCCCAGGAACCTGGTCAGGAAACCTCCACGGAGCTTTGCTTCAGAAACACGTTGCCAATCGGCAATAACAACATTCACATGAAGACGGGCCTGGAAGCCGGCTCTGGGCCGGGCTGCACGGTGAGGCGCTCCGGGCCCCACGGACACCATTTCCTTTCAGTGACCAAGGCCCGAGCGCTCACTTCCTCAGGAGCCTCATTAATGACACCTGCCTGATGAGGGCCTTCCCTTGTGAGGGAGGCTCTGGGGGATGAACTGCCTGCGGAGCTGGAAGCAGGGAGGGCAGGAAACCGAGCTGGGGTGCAGCTGAAACTCGGGGGCCCACGTGCCTTAAAGAAAGAACACGCCACACACAGCGAGCGGGGTGGCCCCGTGGACAGGGAGGGGTGCTGGGCCCCATCGCTGGGGATCACGCGGAGGCCCCCTGGGAGCCAGCCTCAGGGAGCCGGAGCAGGTGACGCCAGCCACCCCTTTGATGGTCAGAGGGGGCTGGGGCGGGGTGGCATGGGGACGGAATACAGTCCGCGCTATCGTGGTACGCGTCCTCCGTTTCAGATGATGCTGCAATCCATGGGGTGTCACAGCGTATAAAACACGCATCGTTCACACTGTGTCGAATCCGTCAGAGAAAACCTGTGATGTTCTTGGCTGGCGCAGTCTCTCTGGACTTCCTGTGCGTGGGGTGGTTCCTCAGAGCGCCTTTTAAGCGATGTATCTACATTTAACTAAAGGATGACGGCACCCATTCCTCTCAACCAGGGAAACCGTGGAGGGACTGGAAGACAGTTACCAAAGAGAAGCCCTGGATTCAGAGAAAACACTGGGCGGAGAAGGCCCGCTGCTGGCAGGCAAGGGCGCACTCAGCGCATGTGGCCTGGTCGGACAGAGAGCCCTGCGGCTTCGGAAACAACGCTTCATAGCTTTGCCAGGACAGCACACCGACCTGGGCCCTCGTGTGGGATCGTCGCTGGCTGGTGTCTTCAGAGGGTGTTTCCAGGGCCTGTCTCACTGCCAACAGCACAATCCTGGTGAGACTGTCCCCACGGGCCGTGCGTGGGAATCAGAGCCGCCAGCTCCTTTGAGGGCCTTCCCCCAGCCACCCAACCGGGCAGTGAGGTCTCCCAGTCACTGATTGCTTATTCTTAGGATGCACTAAGGCAGCGGTTCTCAACCTGTGGGTTGCGACCCCTTTGGCAGTCGAACGACCCTTTCACAGGGGTCGCCTCAGACCATCCTGCATATCAGATATTTACATTACGATTCATAACAGTAACAACATTGCAGTTATGAAGTAGCAACGAAAATAATTTTATGGTTGAGTCACAACATGAGGAACTGTATTTAAAGGGCCAGAAGGTTGAGAACCACTGCGCTAAGGGTTCTGTTGCTGGGAAGCAAGACTCGGGCGGAACTGAAAATGTGCCCCACATTCCGGGTCTGCTGTGGGGACGGTGAACCTGCCTCTCCAGTGACTGCACACACTCGCCAGGACCCCTGCTAGTGAACCCTGCGAGGCCTTGGCGGCGACTAACAAAATCCTCCTCCCGCAGTCTCAGGAAATCAGAGCAAATAAGGGCCTGGGACTGCGACCAGCAGGGCTTTCAGAGATAGACGCTCAGCTTGGCGTGGTGGCGGCACCTGGTTAGCTGTAATGACAGCGAACTCAGCCACTTGGGGACTCCTCAGCTCTCACCTTATACATCGAGAAGAGGCCACCCAGGGATCAAGGGCTCCCCTCAGTCCCTGCTGCAAGTGCATGTGGTCAGGGAGCACCGTGCATGCCCGCTCACACCCAGCCTTACCATCTGCAAGCAGCCCCACCCCAGGCGTCCTGCCAAGAGACTCTGATCGTGTAAAACGGAGAGACCTGGTCTTCTGGAGAAGATTACCCTCAAACTTTGGTTTTAAAAGACCTGGTCAGCCTGGCCGGTGAGGCTCAGAGAACCGAGCCTCGTCCTGTGCATCATGAGGTCACTGGTTCGATTCCCTGTCAGGGCACATGCCCAGGGTGCAGGCTTGATCCCCAGTAAGGTGCATGCGGGAGGCGGCTGATAATGTTTCTCTCTTTCCCTCTCCCTTCCTCTCTCTCTCAAATCAATAAAAACATATTAATAGAAAGGCCCTATGAGACAGTGGTAACAATGGCACCATAGTAAGCGCCGAGGCACCCATCCTTGAATTCATGTTTCCTGAGTTAAAAAACTCAGGTCACCTTCCCTGGACCATGGGGCGTCCGTTCCAGCAGGAGACATTCGGCCAAGGACTGAAGAATCCTCCAGAGACACAGGTGTTCAGAGCAAAGCTGTTACCCAAGACCTTCAGGTCAAGCTCATGATGATGCCAAGTGGACGCTCCCATCTGTGAGGAGGCGGCCAGGAGTCCGGGTTCGTTTTCTAGCATTGCTATTTGATTTCCCCTTTCTTTGTTAGTCATCTTAGCTGTTATTGTACTTTGGTAACCCCTAGGGTTGCCCCCAAAAAGGTTATCCATATGCGTTTACTTGTGCACATCGTTTCTAGAAGTCTGACCTGTGCAGGCCCTTCTCCATCGCCCGAGAAGAGAAGAGGGGGTCTAATGGGTCATGGGATTTGTCCCCTCTCCCCGACCTGACCTGCGAACAAGGATGTAACAGCTACTCAGCTAACACATCAGGAGGCAGAGTGCTTTTCACTGTCCCCTTCCGGAGCTTGAATCCACTTCGCAGTGTGAAGCCAGTCTTCAGCATCAGGAACTGCTTCTCAAATCCATGCAGCCGCGCCAGTGGCACTGAGCTCCTCAGAGGCGAGAAAGATGTTGGATCTGTCAATCTGACTGTAGTTGTTTGTGACTTGTTTTTTGTTGTTGTTTTGCTTCATTTGTTATTGTTGTTTTTTTTGTGGGTGGGGGAGTAGATTTTTCCAGCCCGTTTTGCAGAAACTATTTAATTCCATTCAAGGAATCTGCCAGCCAGTGATGAAGATCAATAATTGACTCACTCCTACTCTGTCTGTGGCCACCAGACTAGTAATTCCTTAACAAACACAGAACTCTGTGTTTACAGCATGACAGCTCGAGACTTCAGAGCTACCTCCGAAATGGGTAACAGAAGGACTCCTCAGGACTGCATGAGAGGTGGACGGGGGAGGGAGTTAGCACAGGCACCGTTCCTGCAGCAGTGGGCATAATTGAATTGGGGAAAAAATGAATGAAATGTGTTTCTACCCCAGGAAGAAGTTATTAGTAGCGGTGCACGTTCTCTTGAAGTCCCCCCAAAACCCATTTGAATTCATTAGCAGGGATGGCCGTGGGCAATCATACGGCCTTGGTTTTTCTTGGCGAGGCCAGGGTGGAATGCGTCATAACTAGCACTCCCGTTGCACCTGTATAAATACCCCGGTCAGGTCGGAGAGTCTGTGGCCAGAATTCAAGCACATTCCACCTGCTTTGCCAGAACAGACCCAGCTGTGTTCAGAGTCCTGTTTCCATGGCCTGGGCAGGGCAGTCTGGCTTCCTGGCTGCTCAGACATCTACAGCGAATCGGGGTCACGTTGGCTCCGGGAATCGTCTGTATTTCAGTTGGTGGATGCGCCCTGTCCTGAGTCGCATCTGGGGCACCATCTGGGCAGCCTGCAGCATCAGGTGACCCAACAGCCCCCCAAGGGAATGCACGAGGGAAGGCCTTAGTCTGTCAAGCAGCGCGTACAAAGGACTCTTCCTCACCCTTTCTTGATGAGTAGTTTTCTCCCGTTCCTTTAAGACAGTGGTTCTCAACCTTCCTAATGCCGCGACCCTTCAGTACAGTTCCTCACCCTGTGGTGACCCCCAACCATAACATTATTTTCGTTGCTACTTCATCACTGTAACTTTGCTACTGTTATGAGTCGTCATGTAAATATCTGATATGCAGGATGTATTTTCATTGTTACAAATTGAACATAATTAAAGCCTAGTGATGAATCACAAAAACAGTATGTAATGATATATGTGTTTTTCCGATGGTCTTAGGTGACCCCTGTGAAAGGGTCGCTCGACCCCCCAAAGGGGTCGCAACCCACAGGTTGAGAACCGCTGCTTTAAGAGGAGGAACTCAAGTTGTATTTAGGAAGCAAGTATCTATCCTTCAATATAAGGATGTTCACACATTTAAAGCTCTGGCCACCATAACCAATACATTTGGATTGCAACCCAGGATGCATACGCGTGTGTGCAGCACTGGAAAGGGATTCTGTGAAATAGTATCTACCCTTACCATGCATGACGCAGAGAGCTGTTTTCTATTTTATTTTATTTTTAAATTATATTTTATTTATTTTGAAAGGGCTCGATGCAACATGCTAAATCCATGGCTCATTCATGGGTTGCAACCCAACGTTTGAACTAGGATGTTACCCCCATGTGACAGTTGGTCATATGTGTCAGTTGCACAAAAATTTGCTTCTTAAGCATTTTTCTACAAATTCTCTACCTCCTCCTGCCATTCGTCCGATGGCAGAGAACCCCACTTCTCGGGCATTCAAGGTTCAGACTGAGTGGCTTCTCTCTCCCTGGGAAAAGCCCTGAGTTATGGGTAATTTTGCAAAACATCTTGGCATTGGAGGGGGCACTTGTCTCCCATAATGAGCTCTCCTCCATGGGACCATGTCCCGTCTGTAGTGCAGGGGGCGTGGTCTCTCTTCACGGAACAGGAACTGAGCTATTATTGGTGACTCCGATCCCCTGTTTTTGTTTCGTTTTTAGTCACAAAATGATCTTATGTCATGAGATAGTCTTTCAAAAAATAAACTATTTCTTTTCTATGATTATTGGGATAGTGTTGGCCTTTAAAATACAACTTCGGATTAGGAGTAGGAGTGAAAGGTGATTACGGCAACGAGAGAGGAGCAAGTATATGAAGCTTGTGATGTTAAAGAATTGTGCAGAAACAGGGGGTGGGATCAGGGAGTCTAAGGATGAGCAAGAAAAGGCTTTTCCTTGTTTGCTTGTTTTTGTAGCACATGGTAGATAGGAACATGTTGTTGTCGGAAGAAATAGAACCCGCAGAGAGAGAATCATTGAAGATACAAGCCAGACAGGAGGTCACTGATGGATGAATGGCTCGGAGAACTCAGAGAGAACGGGGTAATGAGGGTACGAGGTAGGCTTAGCTATTTCCAAGAAGTGAGCTATTTTCCCAGTGACTAGGGGAAAGAAATGTGTGCGTATAAAGAACAGAGGCGGAAGGAAAAGTAAATGGTATAGTTTTCTCTATGTATTTTCGCAGTTATCATCACCAATAAATCTTGATTTGCACCATAACACTTGAGGTTTAACAATGTTAGGCGCGGCTGAAGTTCACACATGAACAGTGACCTGCGCCGCATGAATTTCCACGATGTGAGGGTCTGCAGGCCGAGCGCCTCCTCGATATCAGGAAATGTAGAGATGTACAGTCATCTTTAAGACAGAGAGGAGGAAAGAGAAAGTGTATTCGGAAATATGAAACTTTCAGTGCGTTTGTCAAGAACATAAACAGCCAACTCTGAGTGCGATTGAGAAGAGTGTACAGGCTGCATTGTTGTTGTTTTATGCTCTTTAAGGTCTTCTTTATGTTTTGCTTCCTCTTTTTGCTTTGTGGTCTGGAGAAATCCCCTTGTACCCTGAGACCATAAGGACATTCTTCTCTTACTATGAAATTTTTAAAAGTTTGCCTGTTATATTGTCATCTATAACAATAAAAGCATAATATGCTAATTAGGCTGGACATCCTTCCAGATGCCCTTCCGGACGACCTTCTGGACGAAGCCAGGGCTGTGAGGGCTGAGCCCCTTGCACAAATTTTGTGCATCGGGCCCTAGTAGTAATATAACACTGAATAAATTAATATAAATCTGGATAAAACCAGCAACCAAATATTATTTTTTTTATTAACTTCGTTAAGGGATAATTAACATGTAATAAAATGCACCCATTTATCAAAGGCAAGTACCTGGGTTGCAGGTTCAATCCCCAGGCCCCATTGGGACACGTGCAGGAGGCAACCAATCCATGTGTCTCTCTCACATCCATGTTGCTTGTTCTCTCTCTCCCCCTCCCTACCTCCCTACCTCCCTACGTCCCTCCACTCTCTCTAAAAAATCAATGGGAAAAATATCCTCAAGTGAAGATTAACAACAACAATAAATGCACCCATTTAAAGCACTCACTTCAATGAGTTTAGGCAAAACTATACCCCCATGTGACCAGCACCACAATGAAGACAGAGAACATCCCATCAGCCCAGACACTTCCTCTCCCTCCCCCAGGCCCGGTGGCCGTGCTGCTTTCTTCCACTCCAGACTAGATTTCCCATTTCTCGGATGTTATGCAAATGCAGGCAGAGAGGATGCGCGCTCCGGTGCCAGCTTCCTTTGCTCAGGATCGCGGTTTGGAGACCGCCCACATTACCGTCCGCATCAGCACCGCTCCTCCTGCTTGCCGAGGGGTACCGGGGGTGACCCACCGCAGGGCTCTTCACCTGCTGGCGGAAGTCGGGGCAGTCTCCAGTTCACGGCTCCTGTGAATGAGGCTGTCACTCATTTCTATGTAAGATTGGACACGCGTGTTTATTCCTGATGATAAAGACCTCACAGGAATGAGTGTATGTTTATAAGGAACTTCAGAGAAGTTTCCCCAAATAGCGGCACTATTTTACACAAACACCAGCAACAGATGAGAGGGCCAGTTGCCATGCTCATTCTCATGCAAATTCACTAACCTGGGCATTGAGATCACTGGGGTGTGGCAGTGTGTGTACATACGTGTGTGTGTGTGTGTGTGTGTGTGTGTGTGTGTGTGTGTACAAACGGCACGTTTCTCTCTACCAGCTGCTGACTGGCCCTGCCCCCAGGAGGTCTTCCCAGCTGGTTTAAGGCGAGCCCTTTCCTGTCAGGGGTCAGGGCGCAGAGCTCATGCTGGGAGCAGTTCCCTGAGTTGCCATTTCTGTTTGAATCCCCGCCTTTTTACTACAGAAAACCCTTTTTGTTCTCCAAGACCCAAGGCCGAGTTGACAGGGCACAGGAGAGGAAGCCCCACGTCTACGCATTTGGAGGGTTTGAGGATGGCATTGCTGTGCATTGCTGTCTGTATCGCCCAGAGCACCGATATCGCTCTGGGGAAGCCTTTGGATAAAGAAACATGGCCGCACGTGCCTCGTCTGGGCTCCTCATCACAGGGTCTGTGTCACCAGGCCCGTAGGAGCCAGGGTGCTCACACGGAGGCGGGGGAGCTGGGGCTGGCGGGGCGGCAGTGAAGGGCAGTGGGGGTGGGATCCTGAGAATTTAGGGCTTTATCTGATGTCAGGATGGAGGGAGGGGGAGATACCAAATTCTTTTTACCCCACTTACCTTTCCTCAAGAGTAGCAACTAAAATTGAGGAAAATAGGAGACCCAACAGGCCTCTTAGCTCTAAAATCTCCTAATCCTGAAATGTTAGGTGTATGCACCGACAGCTTTGTTATTTGTGCTTATTACTATTTTAAACTTACAATGTAGGGTATGCTAAACACAGTTATCGAACAACTTAAAATTGTATTATCAGGCAAATATAAAGGGAACGCATATCAAAGATATTATTTAACTCGTTCATAAATAAAGATCCAGTAAATGTTATTATTGGTCCAAAGGATGTTTAAGAAATAGCAATCTGAAATTTTAGAAAGAAATGTTAGGGAAAAATTGCTAGATTAGATACTAAACTGGTTACTGTCTCCCAGGGCAATTAAGTGCTGTGGTTATGGGATCCAGCAGCAGAATCTCCCTTTACCGCTAACGGACAGCCGTGTGCATGCTCACCCTGCCCCTGCAGAGCTGTAATATGCCCGAGGAAGCCCAACAGGGCCCAAGCCTGTCTTTCGTGTATTTTCAAGGTTCGTATCGTTTTCCTGTTAGGTACACGCTGGTGTGCCAAGGCGAATAAACGGGATTGCTCATTTCGGCACAATAGAAATTTACAATAATTCTATTTCTATTCGGATTCTTGCCACATCCGCAGCCAAGTCGGGGGTAGACAGAAGAAGTGTTGGACAGAAGAACAGCGTCCGGTGGGAAGTGAGTTTTATGTGGAACGACGGTTAGAAGACATTTTTTTTTTCAGGTTTTAAGTATGTTTTCCATTTCTGGGTTATTCACTAAAATAGAAATCCAAAAGTCTAACTTTATTTTTTTTTTAAATCCTCACCCAAGGATATTTTTCCATTGATTTTTAGGGAGAGTGGGAGAGAGAGGGAAAGACAGAGAGAAACATCGATATGAGAGAAACACATTGATTAGTTGCCTCCTACACGAGTCCCGATCAGGGCCTGGGCTGGGAGGAGCCTGCAACCCAGGTACCACCCTTGACCAGAATCCAACCTGGGAACCTTCAGTCCACTGGCCGACGCTCTATCCACTGAGCCAAACCGGCTAGAGCCAAAAGTCTAACTTTAGATCCAGAAGCTTGAATGTGTTATGGGGGGAAATGCACCCCTTACTTGTGAGCAAAAATGAAGGAAGAGCACTGCGGCCAACAGCAAGATTTAAGGTGTTTTTCTGGCTGATGCCTGCGGCTTTGGCTGGACTCGTTGGCAATGTCCTACTTTAAGCGGGTCCGGCGGTGACTGCAAAGCTGCAGGGTCCTCGGAGCGCAGCCTCCAGCACCCGCTCTCCGTCCTGTGAGCCTCGGCTCTTCCATCTCTCGCACGAGGGCGGGTCCTCTCAGAGATGAGGGTTATGAAGAAGATGTATGAATGTCCCAGTGCCACCTGTCTGTCTTAAACTCCTGTGTGCTCTCAAAGCTGCCTCTGTGGGCAGGACCCTGGACCAGGACTCAGCTCGCGTGCCAGTGGCAGCCTGCGCCCTGAGGGGCACCCAGCTGCCTGTGCCATCAACTAGGTGACCTGGAGAAGCTAAGAATATTCTTTCCTGGGGGGTTGCGGGAATCAAATCATGGGGTTTAATACTGGCCTGGAATTTGGGTCCCTGAACATGTATCTGAATGTCAGAAATAGAAGTTCTGTGAGTAATTTCCTAGAGAAATTCTAAGAATCTTTGGCTGTTTAACGGGGTTGCTCATGACTGATGAGGTGTTCCTTCGTGAACTTGGATCAGGGAGGCCCCAAGGGTGCTTTCGTGCAATGGGGTGGGAAGGAGGCCATATCGCTCTGTGGCCTCAGACTTGGGACATGAAATGGAATGACTCCCTGGGCGCGGATTTGTCTGTCATCTACAGCTAAATAAGCTCAAAGGTCCGATTCTCCTCCTTTTGGTAAAACTAATGCAAGAGGCAGAAGAAAATGAACTATTTTTTTACTTAATTCAGAAATTTCTAGAAATAATCCAGATGCCCCAATGATTTCTTTGACATGTGGCATGCATGTTGGTTCTCTTCACCAGGAAACTCATTGTCTTAGAGTCCAAAGCCTCCTCATTGTCCTCTGGCCACTCAGATGAACACACGGTACCTTGTCACATGTGCCTGGGGGCCAGGGCCGTGGAGCCTGCTCTGTGGAGTGTGGAGGCGTTCATGCTGCTTCATCCCCATCTCAAAGGCTAAGAGCAGAGTGTCAATAAAAAGCATTTGCCATCACCTAACTCAGACTTAAACTCTTCATTAAAACGTAGAAAGTATATGCTAATTAGACCAGACATCTTCCAGACGACCTTCCCGACAAAGCCATGGTGGTGAGGCCAAGGCAGAGGCAGTTAGGGGCAATCAGGCCAGCAGGGAAGAGTAGTTAGGGGGATCTGGCTGGCAGGGGAGAGCAGTTAGGGAGATCAGGCCAGCAGGGGAGAACAGTTAGGGGAATCTGGCTGAAGGGGAAGGCAGTTAGGGCGATCAGGCCATCAGGGGAGAGCAGTTAGGGTGATCAGGCAGGCCGGGGAGCAGTTAGGGGCATCAGGCGGGCAGGCAGAGTGGTTAGGGGCGATCAGGCCGGCAGGCAGGTGAGCAGTTAGGAGCCAGCAGTCCTAGATTTCGAGAGGGATGTCCTACTGCTGATTTAGGCCTTATCAGGATCAGGCCTAAACTGGCAGTCGAACATCCCCCGAGGGTCCCGGATTGGAGAGGGTGCAGGCCGGGCTGAGGGATAACCCCCTCCTTGTACACGAATTTTGTGCACAGGGCCTCTAGTATGAAATAAAGGAATTGCTTCAAAACAATGGGTTTTAATTTCATGGATGTCTTTAAGAACAAGAGAGAGTGTTAGAATTCGGTTTCACGTTTAAGGGGAAACGCTCCAAAAGCAACTTCCCCTTCTTCAGCAGTGCCCGTAATGTAAAAAATCAGCGCACAGGTCCAAACAGTTCAAGGCTACGCATGCACACTCTCCGGCCACAGTCACACGTGCTTACTTGGTTTTAATTTTCTGGGCATAGTTACTGGGGAACTCTATTTCTTCCCTGAAGAAATGCATCCTCGGATCCTTCCAAGTTTCGAGTGAAGCCACATCACCTAGTGTGATATGGTGAACCCCTGTTTGCTCCCACCTTCTCCACCTTATGTATGAGCTATTGCAAAAGTGGATGGGTGGTCTCAGAGAGGACGGAAAGTTCTCCCTCAGTGGAGAACGAAGAAGGAATGTCCAAATCCAAGATGCCAGGACCTGCCCTGGATGTATGTGTTTCTACTTCAATAATGACAACCACAGGGATGCCGCCGATGGCACCGTAGCAGCAGCAGCAGGGCAGTGCCTACGCGTCACTGAGCTGTTGGCACTCAGCAGGCACAGTGCTGAGCGCTGGGCTCAGTCACCACTCTCAGCCATCATCTCGCTCTGCAGGGCCCACATAGAGGAACACTCACTCAGGGAAACACAGTTATCCAAGCAGCCACGTGTGGGGGACCTGCAGACATACTCTGGTGTGGCTCACCATGTTAACAAAACCCTCTACAATCTCTTGTTTCGTCATAGACATGTAGGTGAACTTCACATTCCACGCATAAGGCATTAAAGTAATATTTCAAATGACTTAACAATATAAAATCTGTAACATCATTGAAGCAGTCTTGCTGTAGGAAGTAAAGGCAATCAGATATTTAAAGAAAAAGTGTGTTAAATAAACTTAAAGAGCTAACCATGCCCTGGCCGGTGTCCCCCAGTGGTTAGAGTATTGGCCCATGCACTAAAGCAGTGGTTCTCAACCTTCCTAATGCCTCGACCCTTTAATACAGTTCCTCATGTTGTGGTGACCCCCAACCATAACACTATTTTTGTTGCTACTTCATAACTGTAATTTTGTGACTGTTATGAATCGTCATGTAAATATCTGATATGCAGGATGTATTTTCATTATTACAAATTGAACATAATTAAAGCACAGTGATTAATCACAAAAACAATATGTAATTATGTATGTGTTGTCCGATGGTCTTGGGCGACCCCTGTGAAAGGGTCATTCGACCCCCAAAGGGGTCGCGACCCACAGGTTGGCTACCCACAGGTTGAGAACCGCTGCTTTAGGAGAATTCAGTGGAATAAAGCACGTTGAGTATTGAGCTCCTGCCCTTAGGACTCGGACAAACCCAGGCGCATAACAAGATGAGGTTCTGAGGTGGCCGGGACGCCCTCCATCTTCTTGCCCCCGGTGCACCACGAGGGACTATAAGGAGATGTTATACTATGTCATATTATAGTCATATGGGAATTCACTGCTTTCAGGGATAATTGGACAATTATTAGCATGATACAACAGCCTCTGAAATGATTTTGAAATCACTAGTAAAGAAGGGTGGAAGGTGCCTGGCCAGTGTGGCTCAGTGGTTGAGTGCTGTCCCATGTACCAGGAGGTTGCTGGTTCGATTCCTAGTCATGGCACATGCCCAGGATGTGGGCTCGATCCCCAGTAAGAGGCACGCGGGAGGCAGCCGATCAATGATTCTCTCTCACCATTTAGTTTCTATCTCTCTCTCCCTCTCCCTTTCTCTCTCTGAAATCAATAAAAACATAGTAAAAATAATAAAATGATTTTTAAAAGAAGGGTACAAGGAAAGCCAAACTGGGGTGACTCAGAGGAGGCCCCTCCATGTTCAGGGTCAAAGGCTCTCAGTCAGGTCCCAACAGAAGGAGCCCCGGAAAATGAGAAGGATCGCCCTCCCACCGAGATGACTCCCCCTGTCCTGAGACTTCCCAGCATTCTTGGGGAGTTAAAGCTGGTCCCTACCCTGGAGAGAGGGAGAAACAGGAACACCAGGAAATAGAGGCAATGTGACCTAAGTCCCTCGGCCTTCGGTCATCTTGGTAAGCAAAACTGGAGCAGGAAAATGCCTGCTCTCCATCCCTCCCCTCCCCCCACCCCTCCTCCCGTGACTGACAGCTCTGAGGTCCACCTCCAAGCACCTTGACTGACATCTCTGCCAGAGGACCCACTGAAATAGTTCTGCTGCTTCGATGCAATGCCCCCTGTCGCTGTTCTTTTCTTCTGTCGCCTCTATAGCTTGAACTTGATTAGTGTTGGAGAACATGGTACCACATGGCTTAGAGGCAAATAGCAGGACAGACGTGTTTAGTCAAAGATTCAAAACCACACCATCCCACCCAACTGAAGACAGATAGAACTTCCTCCGGTACGCCCCATGGACCCAGAGCAATGGAAAGCTGTCCTCCACACAACACAACCAATAACGCTGGTTTCCACTTCAGTTCTTATCTAAGCCTCCAAGGTTGCGGCGGGGCCTGTACAGTATTTTCTGCGTGTTTCTTTCTGTCCACATCAGTGACTCCGCACATCATCTGTCATCTGATGGGGTCAGTGTTGCATGGTATTCTTCATCCTGAATGGAAGGGACTGTCCAGGTTCAAGTACAAACTTTATTTCTTCTTTTTTAAAAAAAATATATTTTATTGATTTTTTTACAGAGAGGAAGGGAGAGGGATTGAGAGTTAGAAACATCGATGGGAGAGAAACATCGATCAGCTGCCTCCTGCACACTCCCTACTAGGGATGTGCCCGCAACCAAGGTACATGCCCTGGAATCGAACCTGGAACCTTTCAGTCCGCAGGCCGACGCTGTATCCACTGAGCCAGACCGGTTAGGGCCAAACTTTATTTCTATTACAAGGATGTTAATAATAATAACAAAACAAAAAGAGGGATGAGGAAAATTTTTTACAGAAAGTAAATCCTTAAAATATTTTTTCCAACGTCCTATTAGTTATGGAAACCCTCAGAATGTGTTCGTCTTTGTGCCAATAAGAATAGTATCCCAGGCAGTTACTGAATACGCCTCTTAAGAATTGTGCCTGTCCTGTGTAGCTATCTATCAACTTCCGAATATAATTGAATAAGTGATGGGGTGATCCAAATACGGACACTTCACACTGCACCCCGGTCCATCGGCGTTTCTCTGTCAGGAAAGATTCAGGGCTGCAATAGACCCGCTTCCCCGGGAAACTCCCAGCATGGAATGTGAATGTCCACGGGCTGCTCCATAGCCTTACAAAAACACTTACAACCACTAAATTCCTTTTACGAGTTCATAATGAATTTATTGTCCAGTTGTACTGCCAAATGCAGAGCGAGCTAGAGACCAAATAGTCCCCAGATCGGAACCTGATTTATAGATTTTCCAGAAGGACAGTCCCTGCACCGGGGAACGTAAGCCAAGGCAGCGCCTCAATCCCTGGTTCACTCCAGGTCTTGAGCTTCAAGGTCACATGCGCTGTTTGTGCCCTCTGTCCTGTGCCTGCACTTGTGCTTGGTGGACAGAGCAGATGGCTCAACGCCAATCATTAAGGTCTCCATGCAATTTGGGCTTCTCTTGCTTTCTTTTCTGCTCAGTGTTGTTTGGCCTCAGTGACCCATCCGCCCATCCATTCATCTCTCCATCTATCCATTCATTCATCCTTCCTTCCTTCCTTCTATCCATCCATTTCTCCATCATCCATCCATCCATCCATCCATCCTACATTAGTTGGGCGCCGCTCAGTGTAAGGCACTGTGTGTTAGGTGCTATGGGTTTTACCATAATATAGAAGATAGCTGAAGACAGCATGATTCTTAGTTTATAAACTCAAGTAAGCAAAATTAAAAATTGCATTCTTTATTTTCTTTAAAGTCCTCATCCCCCAAGGTGAAAGATAGTTCAGCTGCAGTCATTACTGGCTACTGTATAGAGGAGAAGTTGAGGGAGAGTCTTAATGTGTTTCATTACATGGCTTAAGTTTTTTCATACCCAGACCTCATATCATTGTCTGGTACTTTGCGTGGAGGATGATTAAATACCAATTTCAACTTTGGTGGCTGTCCTACGGAGCCAAATGAAATGCAGGAAACAGCAAACTCAGGAATCAAAGATTCGACGACTACCCACCCCATGACCGAACAGACATGTTGCATTTGTTTGCTGTTTTCTGGGCAACCAATATGTACCCAGTTCTGTGCTGGGCACAGAAAATACACAGGTGAACGAATCCCTTCCCTCCAAGAACCCAAGGCTGCCTTCTTCTCATTGATAGCCTCATAATTAGCACAGCTATTAAAATACAGCCTATGTCAGTCTGTGTGCCTCTCGCAACTGAAACAATAAAAATGTTCATACAGGGTAACAAACTTAAAGAGTAGGGAGACAGGTAAAAGCTCGCATGGGCGTTCCCAGTGTAGGCCAATGAATTCTCTAACCCAGGGGTCCTCAAACTTTTTAAACAGGGGGCCAGTTCACTGTCCCTCAGACCGTTGGAGGGCCGGACTATAGTTTAAAAAAAACTATGAACAAATTCCTATGCACACTGCACATATCTTATGTTGAAGTAAAAAAACAAAACGGGAACAAATACAATATTTGTATTTGCATGTGGCCCGCGGGCCGTAGTTTGAGGACCCCTGCTCTAACCCCTTTATCCTCTGCGCTAAAACCTGACGTGCTTACAACAGCTCTGACCACTCTCAGCTACGTAAGATAAACATAAATTTATGCCACTACATACAATTGTACTGGTGGCTGTCTCTTTGTGGTGTGTGGTTATTTCATTACATATTTCTGAATATTCCAAGTGTTCTACAATAAACACTTACTCAGCACAAAACCCTTACAATAAAATTGCTCGGATATACTTTCTGGCGTTATTTTTAAAAAGGAGAAAGCACCTTGATTGAAATGTGCCCTCACTCAGGCTGCTCAGTGGTGGTTCTTAGGGAGTGGTATTAACTGGAGCCTAAAGGCAGGAAGCTGGCTCCCTGGCACTTACTCCCAGGAATGGTGTTAACCAGGTCAGTAGCCCTAAGCTCCTCACTTAAGCTTTCCGCTGGCCTTTGTGAAGAGAGGCTAATAGCTGTTCTTGGGGAATTAGATGGCAAATTAGCTGAGGTTTGTGAAGTGTCTTAGAGACGAGTCCTCAGAGTACATTGCTTTGTACTTTTTGGAATGATTTAAAGACATAATGAGGGTGGTAATTAATTATCTTAAGTGTTGCCATCCTCCTGGTAAAGGAAAGCAGAACTTAACGTGGAGAGTAAATAAGGCGAAATGGCTTGGTGAGTGCGCAGGCACGTTTGAGAAGAAAACATTAGAGTGTGTATCCCGGGTCCACACAGTGGGCTCCTTTTAAAATTTTACTTTTTATGTATTTTTGAGGCTTAGCAGGAGTTGGGGAATCTTGGATGAAAGACAATATTCTTTGCAATATAAATTAAAATACGAATGAGATGGAGGAAAAGTCCTAGGAAACTGAGAAACGATTTTAGCAAAAACCTCTTCCATCTGAGATAGCAAGCAGATAGCATGTCTGTTAAGTAAGCATCTCCCTGCAGATCAAAAATGGAATTCTCCGAAACGAACTCAACTGAAATTTAACTTAGTGAGGGGAGGGGGGGGGGCGGAGGGTACCCTGGTAATTTCTTAGGTTTAAAAACATTAAATGGGACTAGATTGAAATATTGATTAAAGTCCAACAGTTTTGAAATAACTTCTAGAAGCAAACGTTGCCACTTTTGATCTTTACAAGTCATTTGCTTGTAGCAAATCAAAATATATGAGAGGGGAAAACATATGTTGTTTGCATCATCAAAAGTGCAGGCAAACAAAACATTATGCGGGGGGAGGAGCCTTCCCTGAGGCGGAAGGACCTTCTGAAGCTGACAAAGGCCTGCTTCATTGTCTAGAGAGCAGATGATGTCTTTGATTTTTTCTGGAGGAACCCACGTTCGAAAGCGGAAGTGAACATGTGGTTCGTGTTGCGTTCCCGTCAGTGCGATTCGTTCCAGGCCCTGCATCTCCAGCTGCCCTGTTGCTGTCTGCCCCCGACTCTGATGCAAAGAAGTCTCCCCGCTCCATCCCTCGGGGCGGACGGTGGTGCTGGGCTCGCTGTGGCCTTGTCCATCCATGCCCATGACGGTGCCACATCCCCACACTAATCCTCACACCCCCTGAGGTGGCAGGGGCTGTGGCCTGGTCTGCGAGGAGGACTGCTGTGGAGCGCAGCGCTGCGAGGCAGCTCTTGTAAAGCAGGTGCCCCCTTCCAGACCCGAGCCCGAGGCTCAGCGCAGCCCCGAACTTTCACACTCTCACCTGCCGAGGACACTGGCCGCCCTGCAGGGTGAGTGAGGGTCTGTCGCCCAACTGCCTTCTGGCCCTGGTTTTGTTCTTTTGAACATTAGCTGCAGCCTTCCAGGGTGCCTCCCCGGTGCACAGCGTTCTGGGCCTTGCTCTGCCATCCTACTGAGCAGAGAGGGCACAGAGCCCAGGGCTGGGGAGTATGACTCACATGTCTGCTGAAGGGGTTGCTACCATCGCTCTTTCAGCTCCGTCAGGAGGAACACGGCTGTGAAAGGCTGAGGGCCTGTAGCTCTCATTCCGTTGGGAAAGAAACACACACAGCGAGGGATCATGAACTCGGTGTTCCATGTTCACTGTCAGCAACGTCCCAATTGCAGAAATAAAAGGAAAATGTCATTCTGGGAGAAAAGTTGATTCAGGGCTGTGGCAGAATGCATGGGCGAATGACCAGCCAGCTCTGAGGGAGGAAAGCTTAACCTTTATTTCGCAGATCTGCTAGTCCAGGGGATTCCGGATCCAAAGCCTGAACTGAACTGTGGGGAGGCTCTGGCCTCTATATCTGCTCCTATGGCGGCCCCTGAGGGTCCCCGCAGCTCTGCCCAAGTCAGTCAGAGCGGGAAGGAAGACTACAGTTTTAACCAGATACTGAACTAGGGTGCAAACTCCCCCGCCCCCCATTTTCCTTTTCACCAGTATTTCTTATGGTTCTTGTTACTGAATGCCTTGTCTCTGGGGTACCTGATCACCGTGGAATATTATAGCCTTTTGGCCAGTTGGTCATTAAAGAGAGAGTCATTAATATATAATGAATATCAATAATAGTAAAAGTTTAAGTGTTGAGATAACATTAGGGTACAGTATGATGTGCCTTTTAACAATCTAACATCTCTCACAGTTTGGCTTTTATACTAAAGAGCTTGGCCATCTGAGACTTCTGTCGTTCTCAGAATATTTTTATGCATTTTGCATAAGCAAATAAATTTGAATAGCAAGTTAACACTGAATTCATCTCTGGGCATTTTCCACACCCACTTTATCTCTAATTCTGAGTCAGTAGTAGAGTCCCTGAGAGGTTGGTTGGGAAGGTAAGGAGGGTGTGGCCTCGTTGCCTGAAGGAGGTGCAGAGGCCGAGGGTGGGAGGGCCCTGCAGGGTAAGAGGAGGAAGCTCGCTTTCCATGGCTCCCTGCTCAAAGATGCAGCCTTATTAATTCCTTTAATGTCATTATCACATAGTCCTGTAAACGTAGTCACTGGCTGTTAATGGCAAGAGAGTTGAACCTCCGGGGCTCCCACTTAATTCAGCTTTAAGAAACATCATTTATTTATTTATTTATTTGTTTGTTTATTTGTTTATTTATTTGTTTGTTTATTTATTTTTAATCCTCAGCCGAGGATATGTTTTTATATTGATTTTAGAGAGGGAGGAAGAGAGATAGAGAGAAAGAAGCATCAACGTGAGAGAGAAACGTTGATCAGTTGTCTCTCACACGTGCCCAGATGGGGGACTCGAACCCAAAACCTAAGTATGTGCCTGAGGAAGTATCTTCTAAGGCCAGACTTTAGGCACCGAGCCTCACCTGCCCCGAGTACCCTCGTCTAAGTGCTGACCCTGAGGGTGGAGGCCGGTGCTTCGATGTGTCTTCTGCACAGAAGGCTTAGCATCCGCCAACACACTCAGGCGAGGACTCAGTGCGTCTGACCTTGCCGAGGGAAATTGCACGGCGTTTGACATTTTCCGTGTGACTTTCATGTTGACTTCTGCGTGTTATTGGGGGTCGCTAAACTTGCCTATATCGCCGTGGAGTTCCAGCCAGTCCTGCTCCTGCCCCTCCCCTGGGCATCTGCAGTGGACCAACAGGGAGTACACGCTCCTGAGGAAAGTCCTCCAGATTTTTCTCAAGTACATCGCATGAATCACTTTTGAAGAGAGCATTATCACACTCATAGAACCTGAAAGAACATAGGCCCCCCGTGTTCACTGCAGCATTGTTTGTGAGAGCCACGGTACAGAAGCAACCTCGGTGTCCACCAGCAGGTGAGCGGATAAAGAAGTGGTACCTGATCCCCATGGAATATTATGCAGCCACAACCATAATGAAACCTTGCCTTTTCTGACAGCAGGGATGAACCTGGAGGGTGTTATCACTTGGAGTGCAGGAAACGAGTTAAGTCGGCTCGCGTGAATTGCGCGTACTCCGCGGGAGCCGTCTTTAACTCGGTTCATATAGATTTGCGGTGGAGTGCGGGAAATGTGTAAACTCGGGCCGATTGTAACTGCGTATTACCAAATATTTGTTTGTAATCCACCCTTTTGGTGGATGGAACAAAACCAAAAGACAGAGCCATCTTATATTTTGGCGGGAAATTCACCCGCACTCCAAGTGTTATGCTCTGAAATAAATCAGACAAAGACCATATGACTTCACTCCTACGTGGGCTCTAAAAAAACACAAACGAATAAACAAAACAAAGCAGAGACATTCGCATAGAACTCAATCACAGGCCGGTGTTGCCAGGGGAGGCGGGGACATGCAGGCTGCTGACTGCCGCCTGGGGCGCCGTGGGGAAAGGAGGCTGTGGCTCAGGTCAAATAAAGAAGCAAACAGAGATGTGGGGCGCAGGCAACTGGAACAGGACGGGAAACAGCATGAAAAAGAAAAGGTTCAAAAAGTGGAAGTGGATCCCAGGTGAGAGAGCCGTTCCTCAGAGCCGCCTCTAACTTATTTGCGAGAGGCTGTGGGCCGCGTACATGGATACGGTGCTTACCGTGGGAATGCCACTTGCTGTGGAACAGGGGTCTACAGTGGAGCTGGAGGAAGGACTCTCGCTTCTCTCTCCTCAGCGGCCTTGGCACTGAAGCCGCCTGTGTATGAAGGAGCCCTGGGCTGGCGAATCCAGGACCTCGGGGTTCCGATTGGAAAGAAGACCCGAGGGTTCCAGACTGAGGGCTGAAATGAGCAAAGGCAGGGACGAAGGCTACAGACTGAGGAGATGCGTCTAAGGCAGTAGTCGGCAAACCGCGGCTCACAAGCCACATGCGGCTCTTTGGCCCCTTGAGTGTGGCTCTTCCACAAAATACCACGTGCGGGTGCACACGTACAGTGCGATTGAAACTTCGTGGCCCACGCGCAGAAGTTGGTTTTCGGCCCCGGCGAGTCTATTTTGAAGAAGTGGCGTTAGAAGAAGTGGGGGGTGTCGGTCTGTCAGTCGGGGGACGGGAGACGCGGTGCAGGTGAGCCGCGGGATACACAGCGCAGGGGAGGTACATTGTTTTGAGGTAGTTCACTGAAGTTGACCCCTTCCAACTCTCCCATTCACACTCTTCTATCTGAAACAAGTATACAAGACGAGTGTGGATGGGAGAGTTGGAAGGGGTCGACCTCAGCAAACGTACTGCAATCAGATTGAGGACGTTTTTAGCAAAGGCCAGCTTAGGAGTGCCCTAATTATGTTAATAACAATGTACCTACCTATGTAGTTTAAGACTAAAAAATTTGGCTCTCAAAAGAAATTTCAATCGTACTGTTGATATTTGGCTCTGTTGACTAATGAGTTTGCCGACCACTGGTCTAAGGAAACAGAAGTGTGGAGAGGGGTGTTCAGAGCCAATGAGAGAGGCTGTGCCTCCAATCCTAGTCATGCAGGACCCTAAGGGTTATCACACAGTGTGTACAGGGATGCGATTGGAGAAGGAGGGACTCAGTACCTATGTGCCATTTATTGAATAAAAAGGTTGGTAGACATGCTTTCTCCTTCGCTCTTCATTTTCCCAGTGTCCTAAGCCCCCACATGTGGAAGCTGTGCTTTCGGGGTCCTGGGAACTGTGGAGACTACCTTTGAATACAATGCAACTTCTAGGAGGCTTTGTAGGGAAACACCCTGGCCCGCGGCCCACCACACCCCGTGAGCAGCAGGGAGAAGCCTTGGGTGGATGTTCAGATGCAAACCCATCACGGTAAGTGCTGTATTTACTGAAATGGCTTCTTAGTGCCTGGAGGGAGCAGGAGGGAGAGCTTAGTTTTAGTGGTAAAACCTTGCCTAAGTCTGGTTTAATGACCTAACCTAATGAGTGATTTACTTCTGAAAGAAGGCCATTCACACACACACACAACAAAAAAAGTAATCACTGCTTTTTTTAAAAAAAATCCTCCCCCAAGGATATTTTTTTCCACTGATTTCTAGAGAGAGTGGGAGGGAGGGAAAAGGGGGAGAGAGAAACTGATCTATTGGTTGCCTCCAGCAGGAGCCCCTACCTGGTCTGGGAAACTTGTAGCCGAGGTATATGGCCTTGACTGGGAGTTGAACCCAAGATCCTTGGGTCCACATGCCGACACTCTAAACACTGAGCTAACTGGCCAGGGCTAATCACTGCTTTTTTACATGACCAACCAATATTTATTTTATTAAAGTAAGTATAGAACAACACACAACTATAAAAAAACTCTCTAGGATATTTCACTTCTAAAGATGAGCAATGTCTTGCCTGGCCGTGTGGCTCAGTGGCTGAGCATTGATTGTGTACCAGGAGGTCACTGGTTTGATTCCCGGTCAGGGCACATGCCCCGGTTTCAGTCTCAATCCCTACGGCTTGGGGCTCAATCCCTAACAGGGAGCATGCAGGAGGCAGCCAATCCATGCTGATGTTTCTCTCTCATCTATGTGTCTATCTCTCTTTCTAAAAGGAAAAAAAGAATCAATAAAAACATTTTTAAAAAAAGAGCAATTTCTCTAGTTGAATAGGAAGAAACAGTTGACTATTGTGTCTTGCAATTTTGTGTTTTAACGCTTTTAGGAACAAAACGTGTTTGAAGATGAGAAGGGAAAGCAAGGACAATCGTAACAGCTTCCCATGTAATGGCAGGACCGGCCATCACTTCCCGGTCATCTCTTTACCGGTGCGGAAGGAAAGTGAAATTTAAAATCGTTGCACATTTTACGAATTGAAAGGTTTTAATCAGCAAAGAAAATCAGCTTCAACGTATTCCCTGAACGGTGGGCTGGGAAACAGGCGGGCACCGTGGTGGTAAATGTCTGGTGATGTCTCCACGGGGCTATGGGTTGTATGATTTCATGTTGAAATAGACACACATTTATTGGCGATGAAGCTATTTGAACGAGTGGCTTTGTACTTTTGCACTTCAGTCCTTCAAAGAAGGGGCAACTTTCAGACCACGCACAGCAATCCCACAGGCACGGACGTGGTTGGTCAAACCGCACGCTGTTGGTTACGTGCGCCTGTGAGAGTGTATGTTTTACTGCTTCTGAGCTTCTGTGCATCCAGGGCGATGACTTCATAACGGCAGCCGAGGAACACTGGCACCCTGCCCCGCTGGCTGGAGAGAGGACAGGCCCTCCTGTGTGTGGTTTGGCGAGGAAGCGCCTCTCCGTTCTCCTAGGAAAGTCAAGGGCAGGGTGGGGAGAGGGGTGGGTCGTGTGATGGGGGCAGGACTCAAGGGAGGAGCAGCCTGGGACACGCGTGAGACCACGGGGTCTGGACCCCACTCCCTACCCATGGGCTTCCCACCTGTTGCATCTCGTTCATCTGGCACCTTCGAGTTCTGGGGAAATTAATGTTCAGAATCTGACTCAGAATGCAGAATTGTTTCCCTTAAGAAAACACCGGCAATCTGTCTTGGCTTCAATAAGCGTGTCACAGGACTTGACAAAACTGTGCCAACGTGTGCATGGAGGTGGGGCTGTGGGCACACCAGCAGGCGTGGGTAGGGGCCTGGCGAGGCCTCTCAGGGGTTAGAGCCCGATGTGGATTTATTAAATCCATAGCTTAGAGACGGGCTTCGGTGAGTTAGAACAGAGATGAAAGACAGAAATCGAGTCTTCTGACAATAACTTTATTAAAAATCCATCAATGATTCATTTATTACATGAGAAATATACTCGATGCAGTGTATTTGGTTTAAATCCTTTCTCAAATCCTCATCAGCAGATTAGCGCCACGAAGATATTGCATTTTACAAATTCCAAGAGATTAAAAGGAGGCATGGGCTGGAGAAGGAATGCAATATGGCTTGCTTTTCATAGAGGATCAGATATTTCAAAGGGGGGTCTTTCTGGTTGAGTCTCATTAGGGTGGGGCTTAATCTCGGGATCCGTATTAGTAGCCACATTACTACGGCCTGAAAGAGTTAACATCACTTTGAAATGCAAATTGTTTGGGGTCTGCTTATTGGCAGGTCCTGATAAATGGCCCCCAATGTACCTTCAAATCTTTTTGCTGCATTGTTCTCCCTACATTCTTTTGAGGCAGGTGATTAAGTGACAGAAGGAAGGATGGTGGGAGATGGAGGCACTTTGGGGTACAGCAGGCCCTGGCAAAGCAATGCAATGAGTAGAAAGAAGAGAAAACAAGAAATAAACATTTACTGATTCCAGGACCAGGCTGGAGTTACTAATTTTTGGAATTCAGAGGTATTTTAGAGATAAACTGTTCAATCCCCCCTCCCCCCGCCCCATTCTGCAATCGGGGAAGCTGATAACAGGGAACTTGGCAGCACAGCCGAGGCCTGTGGGGTCAGACAGGCCCATCCCATCACACTCCCATTCCTGGGCCTCTCCTCTCAGTCGCTTGCCATGTTTTGAGAGAAAGTCCCTATAACCGGGGTCCAGAAAAGCTCTGGATAAAGTAGACGATACAGGTGAGTATGCCTGATATTCAGGTGAGACAAGGGCTATTTTTCCCAGAAGATGGGAGGGCATCAAAGAGGAAGTGAGATGTGGGGTGTGTATGTATGTGTGTGTGTGCGCACTCGTGTGTGCATGTGCATGTGTGTGTGTGTGTGTGTGTGTGTGTGTGTGGTCTTGCCTGTGTTTTGCGTCAGTTTCTAGGTGTGAGGC
The DNA here is from genome assembly GCF_000147115.1 of Myotis lucifugus. Taxonomy (NCBI): domain Eukaryota; kingdom Metazoa; phylum Chordata; class Mammalia; order Chiroptera; family Vespertilionidae; genus Myotis; species Myotis lucifugus. Next base: position 188,938 of record NW_005871862.1, read on the forward strand.
GTAAGCAACCTCGGTGGGCAGAGCGGTGAAGGAGGTGGGTTTCAGGGAAGGTGGGCCAGCGGCATGACCTCAGAATGCAAATCAGGAAGAGGGGAGGATCCATCTGATGGATGGAGAGGGCTCCTCTGCAGGTTTCCTAGTGGAAAACTGGGAAGGGCAGAGGCCGCCTGAGCGCAGGGAGGGAGGGAGGGCCCTGCTGCGTGGACAGGGGCACCAGACCTCGCTGGGGGAGGGACTGGCTCAGATGCTGGGCCCAGGGTCCCTCCTGTCGGGGTCCATTCCCTTCCTCCCTGGCAGGAGCTTCTGGCTGATGGGAGATTCAGACTTGATTATACCGGCATCTGGGAACGACTCTAATGGTCTGCCTGCTTTTGATTTCCAAACCTGGCTGTTTAAGTGAGTGCAGGTGTGCTTACCCCTGCGTGTGCACAAGAGGGACTCGGAGTGAAGCCCCCAAACATGACACAGTTGTTCACAAAGGGTCAGTCTAGCCCTGGTCAGTGTGGCTCAGTTGGTTGACCGTCATCCGATGGACCAAACAGGTCACCGTTGATTCCCCATCAGGGCACATGCTTGGGGTTTTGGGCTTAATCCCCATGCAGGAGGCAGCCTATAGTGTCTCATGGATGTTTTTCTCTCCCTCTCCCTTCTTCTCTCTCTCTCAAATCAATAATAATAATAATAAAACATATATTTTTTAAAAGTGTCAATCTATTCTAGCTGATCGCATGCCTTTGTGGTCATTAGAATGTTATAAAAACACCACGAAGAAGTGAGCCACAGTTCTTAAGGGGGTTGTGTCTGTTACCCCCGCACGTCTCCAGGGGGAAAAACATGTTTAAAGTCTTCCCCTGTGCCTTCTTTCAGCAGCCGCCATTCTATGACACGGTGCTAGGAGTTCCTGCGATGTCGATGCACAGGTTTGATGTTTGGGGTGCTACCATCGCAAGCATTCCTTACAGCCACTTGGATCATGGGGCCGTCACTGGAAAGTGATGGCGCCTCTTTTTCTCACGTCTGTGTAGGTCACAAGGTGTGGTGTCAATGACTCATGATTCTGTAAGTTGTTGTGTGAGGAAAGTGACTAATTTTGGAATCAAGGCCTAACTGAACTCCTGGGAAAGCAATAAAACTTACTCGTTATCAATAGCCACTTGTCCTGCCTCCTACCCCCTTCCCCCTCATTGTCAAAGATCTCACAAATATTAATTTATCCTCATTTTTTTCAGACTATTATCTTTATTTTTTAAAAGAAAATATATGGGTCCATATAAACCAGAAATGTTTATCTTGCATCAGTAATTGCATGTAGGCATGCAGTTCTTCAGGCCCAACAGCTCCCTGGACATCTCGTGTCCACTGTGCCTCGTACACGGTGTGTGGGTGGTGTTTCCAGGAAGATATCATTGCTCTGTGGAATTAGGTGCCCCAAGTACTTGCATTAAGTCAAATTAAAAATGTTCACAAATAACCAGGAATCGATTCAGTCCTCAGTGCTTATCTCTACGTCACAGATGTTTTCTTTCTTCATTTCTGCCTTAGCATATACACAGTCGGAATTCAATAAATGAGGGTGTTCAATAAATGAGAACACGACCAGCACAATTCGAACCCAGGACCCTTCAGTCCGCAGGCCGACGCTCTATCCACTGAGCCAAACTGGTTTCGGCCCGTTTACAAATTTAATTGCACGGGACGAGACATATTTGTCAAAGAGGAAAAAGGTGTTTTTTCAAAGACCTTTGCTCCTGTTTTCCCAGGTCATTAGTGTAATAACGTTTCTGTTCCTTTGGCTGGAAAACCAGTGTTTTAAACCCGTCAGAGGCGGTTTAAAGAGGCCTCGGCTCTGTTCAGGTGAATGACTGTGTGTGGACTTGGGGGTGGTTCTCTCCATCCTCCTGGTCAAGTGCTTCTCAGATAGAGCGAACGTGGGTGTGAACCCACAAAGTCAGCGCTCCCCCTGGGAAAGGCTGAGCACGAATTGTGCTGGTCGTGTTCTCGTTAAATAGAAAGAGAAGGAAACTGGCATTTTTTTGAGCATCAGCTACAGACACAGTACTTACTCTGTGTCACAAATATTAACTCACTCAATACTCTATATCTCCGTATATGACCTATCTCTATGATAGTATAGATCTATTACATATAATATGACATATGATTATATTACATACAATGTATGTAATAATGGATATATAATTATATTTTATTATAATGTATTATATTATACTATATACTAAATTATATTATCATACTGTGTAATGTTCTATATATTATTCACTATATATTAAATATAGTTATATTATAGATTAAAATATATATATATTAGTACCCCTAATTAGTAAAAGAGGAAACTGATGTTAGACATCAAATAACTTTTCAATATGAAACTGGAATTTTCCAAGGATCTCTGTGGCTCCTTCATTTTTACCTTTGGAAATTACATATGAAAAATTTATCCTTCTCAGGAAAATCTAGAATATTATAGCTAAACTAAAGTTCCCTTTAAAACCAGCTCTATTCCTGGTCTCCTCCTTCCCTCAGTGGAGATATTAGTAAACAATTTTACATACTTAATGTGTATTGTTCAGACCTTTACTGACACACTAGTCTATGTACCTGTAAAAATGTGTCGCACGGTTTGGTGTGTTTTGTTCTTTTTCAGAAAAGTCATGCGCTGCCCACATCATTGTCCAGGTGGCTTTTCTCACTCAGCATCGTGCCTGGGAGACACCGGGACCTCCCTGATCCATTCCGCCTCCCCATCCCTCTGCGATGCTTCCTATTTGAAGGTGCAGCTGCAGCACATTCTCCCCAAGCGGAGGTGCTGGCGTGCCTGGGAGAGCGGGATCCTATAAGAGAACGGCTGGGTTAAACAGCACGCGCACCTTTAGGGTTAATAGATGTTGTTCCGTTTCTCCCCAAAGGGCATCTCCCAGTTCATCCCCCCAAGGTCACCAACGCTGGGGCCTGTGCTCAGCTCTTACATTTTTGCCGAACTGATGGGATTAAAGCGTGATGTCGCGTTTCTGCGATTTGTCTTTCCCTGGTTACCATGGAGTCAATCATCTTTTCAATGGGCACTTATATTTCCACGCCTCATCATTACTTTTTCCTTCTTGTCCATTTTTCTACAGGTATTTGTCATTTTCTTACTGACATATTGTCTGTTACCTAGATTGCAAATAATTTTATTCGTCCATAGTTTGTCTTTTAATACTGTAATGATTGCTTAAATTATTTAGAAGTCTTAAAATTTGTATGTACTCCATTGTATTGTTATTTTACATTAATTTTTTTATTTTTTAAGAAGGGGTTCTCCAATCCAAACTCATGGAGATACCTTCTATATCTTTTCTGTTGTAATTTTAAAGTTTTCCTTTTTAATCATGGCCATGTTAGATGATGGTGTGATATAGCAATTGAAATCTTTCCTGTCTCTTGAGGCGACAGTGGAGACAGATCCCTGTTGAGAACAGAATTACTAATTTCTCCAAGATTGAGTTCAGAGAGGGCCTGGTCTTTGGCATAGGATTCCCAGTCTGGTCCCAGGTGCCAGTAAAACTAACCTGCTTTCACAGCCTCTACCAATGAGAGAAGGTAGAGGGAATTTGGAAAGAAAGGGCACTTGCTACAAAGTGCTCTGTTTCCTAGAAGTACAGCATTTTGTTCTTATCCCTGTAGTTGGAGCACTGAAAGAGATGTATGTCGATTAAGATTTAAGGGTGTGCTTAAACATAAAGACATGAGCCAGTTTCTTGTCCACACACACACACACACACACACACAACCTACCATTTGCCATGCTGGTAATATCTAGAATTATAGGTCTAGATTGATATTATGTTAAATAATTTTTGAAGTTTTACTACCCTAATGGTATAAATTCACTTATTTTTGTTTTTCATCATTTATTATATCATTGCCTCAACCGAGTTTTATTTGTCCTCATGCTGGATTAGATCTTTCAGAATCTTTTAGCTTTTGGGATAACAAATGTTGAGATTCCATGTATATTTGAAAATGTCATTATTTGCTTTTAGGTGTGAATGACAGTTTGGCTGGATATAAAATTCTAGGTTCCGATCTTTTTTCCTTTACCAGTTTTCAGTTTGAAGATTTTGCTTCATTGCCTTTCTGTGTCCAGTATTACTGATGCGAGGACTCGTGGGAATCCAGTTCTCATTCCCTTTGAGCTCTGCGTCCTGTTCCTCTCTTAGTGTCATTTCTTTGCTCATTTTTTTTCTGACTTTAACTCTGATGTGTGTAGGTACTTGGGGGGCCTTTCTGGTCTGAGATTTTATAGTGTTCACATGATCATCTTGTTAGCTACTGACAAAATCAGCTCTTTTGACTCAGCCTCCATATCTTTATATTGGTAATAGAGGCAAGGAGATCTTATAGGTTTCATTTAAAAATTTTAGTCTTGAGACAGGTACAATAAGACAAAACTCACTAGTTTATAAATAAAGGATAATTGAATCCAAATTGTGTTCCTGGCATATGGAGCAAATTATGATTACCTGCTTAGAAGGCAAGAGCTTTTTAGTAATATTTGTGTGGACTTTTTTATTTCTCAAATAGCTCCTTTTTCCCTCTCTTCTGATGAGAATCATCTCCCTAAAGTTTGCATTTCCAAGAACCATCTCTCAGGTCCTACAGAAGACATGGTAGAAAATGTACTTCAAAGGTACAGAGAAAGAGTACATTTTTTCCATGAATTTTGGGGCATAGTTGCCTGTTATCAGAAGTCTAGGATAATTGCTATGTACATTTGCCTTCTCTTAAGTTCACAACAGTTGCTTTCAATGTCTTGATATTTTACAATGCATGAAGTTTGAATGCCACCAAGGGACTGACTTGTATACCCCTTACATTGGCTTCAGTTTGCTTCATCATGTCATGGAGAAGATTTCCAACTAAGATGGAAATCAAAAGATTCCTATATCCTAGATTTAGAGCTGTGTGTCTTTGGGATGTTTTAATGAAACATTCCACAAAGGATTCAGAATGTTTTCTTTCCTTCTGGGTACATGGCTCCACTGTAGCTTAGGCGAGAAGTCCCTCCATCCCCAAGCTTCTGTAAGGTTCTGAATATCACCTTCCAATCAGGCCAACTTCTGACCATAGGGCTCCTTATTAAAACATTCCTCTCAAATAGCTATTACCAGGTTTCTACCAGGACAAACAGTAAATATTCCTGGCAGTTGTGAACATTTAAAAAAATTAAATGGTGTTTTTCCTTTTTCTTTTGAACCAAAGGTATCCCTATCAAGTGACTTGAAGCCAAACCAATAATCCTTTTATGACAGCCATGGATGCAGGAGGCATCCCCAAGGAAGGTGTAAGAACGCAGTCCTCCCGGAACCCATCAATCTATTCCCAAGGCTACACAGGAGACTCAGACGATCCACGGAGAGCTGTAACAGTTGGGGAGATGCTGCCTCAAATAGGGTGCACCCCACATTTCTGTCCAGCCATATTTCTGGGCTCCCGACCTGAACGCTGAGTTACCTGCACATGAAAAAACATACAACCTGTGTGCCCTGGGCAGGCGGAAAGTCAAGCCAAGTCCCCAGGACATAAACTAGACAAACAGGAGGCAAAGGCTGTCCTGGAAGGGAAAGGACCAATAACCAATGAGCCCCCCCAAATCCAAACTCACAAGAGTCAGAAGTCAATGAATGAATTCTTACGTTTCCCCAGCTCACCTGAACTTGGAAAGGTCAAAGGGTAACCTTACCTTCCTGTGCCAGCTAGGCACCAGACAGTGAGCCAGGAGAGCCGGCTTGGGGAAGAGCTCTTACCTCCACCGGCTTCTGCTGGTGCCCCAGGGTCCTGAGGTTTAATTAATTAAACAAGGAGCCATTAGCCTGGGCTGGCTCTGATGCTGGCAGCTCGTAAGCAGACCCAAGTCTAAGCCTGTACATGCCTCCAGGTTATGAAACCTATGTCAAGGACAAATAATCACAAAAGCCAAGTAGGCCCTAACTGAAGCCCTCGCTGATGTCCTTGCTCCACTGCTGCAGGCTCTCGTCCAAGTCCCCCTGGGCTCCTGTCAGGGGCACGCTCCTAACCACGTCCTGCGTGCTGCGGCCCAAAGGGAATCCATTTTTGCTCACACTATTTTAAGGAAAGTTTAATATGCACCACTTTATCTTCTAGCACCACCTGCAGGCTCCAGAGCAAGAAAAGACTACTTCCTTGTCCCCAAAACTAGAAGGAAGGAAAAATAATTTCCTCTCTCCCCTCTGAGTTCTTGACCGATGGAGGGATGGGCCTCTGTGGTCCATCTCCAGCATGGGCACTTCTGATGGAGTTTGCTGAATGTCACCGGGGCAAACAGAATGTGGGGAGGAGGGAAGAGGATAGAGGAGCAAAGAACTGTCCACGGGGGCCAGCATCCTGGTGGAAACCCCCGAGGTGCCTGCCTCAGTCAGACAGGGGAGGTAGAGGCAGCTAGAAAGGTGTCAGCCCAATTGTTTAAATGGACCCATGGGAGACAGCAAGACCTAGGCAACCTATGAGGACACAGGTGACCCCATGGTGCTCAGCCAATGAGGAACCAGTGGAGGGCCTGGATAAATAGGCTGTGTTTGCTACCCCAGGTGTGCCTGGTCAATGGGATGGGTGCCCACTCTCGAGAGCGTATTAAAAGTCTCGTTTTTGCCATCCTTTTGTCTCCAACTCCGTTATTTGAATTCGGGCAGGTGAGCATTTCTCACAACCGAGACACTAACAAGAGGAAAACAAACAGTCTACCTCATGCACACACGGGAGATACCCAGGAAGACTGAATAACCCTCCCCATGGCCCAGGCCTCCACCTTAAATGCCATCTTCAGTTGAAGACAAAAGGGAGGAGGGGAGCAGTCAGTTATGGGAGGTCACCCAGAAAAGCATGGCAAAGAGCAGGTTTGTTATGCAGATAGGAGTTTCTGCCTCCTCCCTAAGAGGTTTCTTAGGATTAGGAGCCCCCCTTCTCTTCCTGGCACCAAGAGGGAGGCCCCTTACAAAAGAAGATCTCCTTTTAAAATGTAAACTTCTCTACAGAGGGTCACTTCTGCTACATTTTCAGAGCTTCTCCTGTGTCATCGTTTCTCAGAATAATCAGCCCAGAATCACCCTTTATGCTCAAAAGGCATATTTTGGGGTGGTAGTTCCACTACCTTCACTGGTCAAAAATCAGAGAAGGCTGTGAACTTTTGAGACATTGTCATCATTGAACACTAGAGAAATGACACCAGAAAGGTAGAAATCATGCTTGAGTAGTAAATCCATGCTGTATGCAGGCAGGTGGCCATTGGAGCCATGCTTGTGGGCATTGCACAGCTCCATAGGGAGTCACTTGACTGCAGTGACCGGGACAGGACCTGGGTCCCCAGAGCTGAGCAGGGCATGACTTGCCTCGCTCTGAACTGTGCCACTATCTTTAAAGTGGGTTCTAGATAAATACGGATATAAAATCAAGACATAGCATCTGCCTTCAAAGACCTTAGAATATAATTAGATAGAGATGAGAAAGAGACACCACCCTCCACACACACACACCCCTAGCCATGTAGGCTAGTGATTAACTGCTAACTGAACAGAAAACAGAACCAATGGCGCTGGGGAAGCAGGAGAGGCTGCTTCCAATTGTGGTGATCAGAGGTGGTCTTGCAGAAAAGATGATCCATGGGTTGGACTGTGAAGGAGGGTCGAAGTTATATAAGAATAAATAATGGAGAGGACATTTCAAGCACTGGGGGAACACGTACACACAACATTGAGCCAGGTGTGATAACGTTGGAGGGAAGAGAGAATAAGTGAATTTGATTGATTGGGGGATTGATTCTAAGAGAATGGTGGAAGGTAAGGTTGAAGGGTAGGATTGAACCAGGTTGGGACAGCCTTCCGACTGTAGGATAAGGATTTTGGAATATCCACTTGGTCTGTGGATTTGTTCAAGTTCTTGGAGAAAGAGTGTATCAGACAATATTTAAGGACCATTATCTACCTGTGTTGCCTGCAATGAAATTCAAGTAGAGAGAAAATAGAGTAAGGACAGTATATACATACTAGAGGCCCTGTGCACAAAATTCAAGCATGGGTGGGGTCCGTAGGCCTGGCCAGTGATCAGGGCCATTGAGATTCCCCACCTCCCCGCCTCCCTGCCTCCCTGCCTCTCCACCTCCCCCCTCCTCCTTCCCTCGTCACCGGCATCTGTGGCCACCCACTCCTGGTTTCCCATCTCAGGCCTGGGCCTGGCCCCAATTGGGCGATGGGGGCCTGCCAGAGGGGGGAAAGGACAGGGGGAGGGACCCAGGAGGTTGGCCACCAGCCCAAAGAGGGAGTCAGCCCTTGGCTCCCCTGGTAAAGGGCCACACCTGCTGCCACCCACCCTCAGTTCCCTGTCCCAGCCCAGGGGCCTGGCCATGATCGGGCGATTGGGGTGTCTTGTGTTGAGCATCTGCTCCTTGGTGGTCAGTGCGTGTCATAGTGACCAGTTGTTCTGGTCATTCCGGTCATTCTGTCGTAAAGGTCACTTAGGCTTCCTATATAATAAATGGCTAATATGCAAATTGTCCCCTCAGGAGTTTGACCAATGGGGAGTGCGGTGACCACCAGGGGGTGGCATTGAATGAAGTCCCTGGCCAGCAGCCAGAAGAAAGGCCTAGGCTGGCAGCTGGAAGGCCCTGATTGGCCCTGATTGCCAGCCAGGCCTAGGGAAATTCACATGCATGAATTTTGTGCACTGGGTGTCTAGTATATATATATTATTGAGAGAGAGAGAGAGAGAGAGAGAGAGAGAGAGAGAGAGAGAGAGATTGTAATAGTCAGTGGGGCTTTGAGGGTCTAAACTCTGGGTAGTGCCAGTGATATGGGACGGAGCAAGACCAGAATGACAGAAATCTCAATCTCAGCCATCTGGGAGGGAGGGAGGGAGGCAGGTGTTGGCAGAAGTGCTTCTAGAGTTGGAAAACCAAAGTGATTAGGCAGAATGGGGTTGTGTGAGTAAAGGCCTAAAACAAACTTTGGGCTCATGAGTTCAGGGGAAAAATAATTGAAGCCAGTTTTTCTTTTACTTGTTTTGTTATTTACTATTTGTCTCTATCTATTCTTCTTAGAACCAGTCGTAGAAATCATCTGATTGCAACTAAATATATTAGGCAGGTCAAAACGCTTCTGAATACAGGCACTGTAGCTTTTCAGATTCCACATTTGGCCGGGTGTCGGGGGGAGCGTTAGGGGCCTAGGAAACATTTCTCCTTTGAAAAAAGTGATGTTAGTATGAATAAATATTTTTGAATGAATAAAGCACTCTTTATTAGATGTGTTCTTTAAAAACAAGTTAAAGCTCTTCAAAGGCAGTTAAATTAGCAACTTCCTTTTAATTGAATTTTGCTATGTGATGGGGTTTTAATGTCTTCCTTTTGAAAGTTCTACAGCTGCTATGTAGTCAGAAGTGTAAGAAATATTTTACTTACCCTGCAGTAATTTTAAATTTCACGGGCTAAATTTTCTCCCTCAGATGTACTTTGCATAACTCCCACTGAAGGGAGTGGAAATGTGGTTAAACTATCTGAGGGCAAAAATTGGAATTGCATTTGCAAAAAGATTGACTTTTCCTGATTGATGTTTATTGAGAAATTGGACATTTAAATTGGCTGGGGTCCTCTGTAATGAAGTATTTGAACATGATGCCATTTAGACATACTGGGAAAAGAAGAAAAATAATGTTGTACTGCCAGTTGCTACTTTTCAGATTTTGAAGTTCATTTCCCACCAAAAAATGTAAAAGTGGAGAATTAAACACCTCCGCACTCCCCCCACTGAGCCGGAAAGTTAAAAGCATTGCGCTTGCATGAGTAAAATATTTTTATGGTGTATAATAACGCCGAGCGGCAGGAGACTGGCAGGAAACGGGGACCGAAATAGAGGTGAATGTGTGTGAAATATGGGGCCCGGGAATCCAAAATAAATGAACCAAATAGTTTTAAGCTGAACTCAGGTTTTTTCATTTCTACATTCTCATCGTGTGAAAACTATTACAAAGATTTCAAGCACTTCTCTTTCCTCGGCGTTGACTCTAGCTATCTTTTCTAAATATTAGCGCAATGGAGTGTGTGTACCCAGGCCCGATGCAGCCCTCGGTGGACAGAGCTCTGCAAGGGGACGCCTGGAGGGCACTGTCCCCTCCGGGCACCAGGCTTTTGATGGCGAAGCGCAGGTGGAGGTCATCCGGTTCTACCGCTGACATGGAATTTATTTTGGAGGAATTTTTTTTGTACCTAATGAAGGATTTGTTCAAGACAACGGTGCCCATCCTCTCACGAGAAAATCTTCAGTTTATTCCTCATACCAATTGGCCATGTGTCTGATTTACTACTTATCCTCTCCGCGTTGTTTTCCCATGCTTGTCCCTGTCTCCTGTGCTGACCTTATGTGTGAGGAGCACGCGCATCCTCCCGTGTTGGTCAGGTCTCCTGTGTCCTCACAGCTGGCCTTCCCGCACCTTGCCGCCCGGCCTCGCCTTCCCCATGCCCTTGGCTGACACAGTGTTCATGCGGGTGTTCGAGCTGACACGTAGCAGAGGCTCCGGGTGTCTGCGAGGCTGCCATTCGGTCACTGATATGCCTGCTTGTGTCTGTGTCCCCTTCCTATTGGTGAACTGTGCCGCGCCAGCATGGCCAAGGGTGAACTTCAGGAGGGGTGGTGAAGGATTGAAGAAAAGACAGACAAGAGAATACAGCTGGGGCTCGGTGGATCTCCCCTGCCTGGATGAGGACACAAAAGACCCAGCCAGCGAGCCGATGCGTTATTTTATAGTCTGAGTCAAACAAGGGTAGATGAACACGTATACAAATGTTCTTGTTCTGGCAACACTTGCTGCACTTCCCACAGCCCATGAGCTACTTAGGAAGGAATTAGGGAGGGCTACAAGGTCAGGCTTCATTATGCTAGGAGAGCTCTGCCCTCCAGGCTGGGACTTGTTCGTGGCCCTGCCACAGGTCAGCCAGAGGCTTGACCCCAGAGCTTCTCCCTACAGTGAACAATGGCTCCAGGGACAGAAGCCGGAAAGCTTCCTCCATCAGGAAGGCCTTTCCCCACAAACCCACTCTGCCTCCAAGCTAATTCCCTGCGCTTGACACATCATTGTGAGTTCTCTGCATATTTGTTACAGGAATATATGATATATTATTGAAATATATATATTTTTTCTTCATATATATAAAATATATATATATTTCCTCCCTTCAGAGAGGAAGGGAGAGGGAGAGAGAGATAGAAATGATGAGAGAGAATCATTGATCGGCTGACTCCTGTTCGCCCCCTATTGAGGATCGAGCCTGTACCCCAGGCATGTGCCCTGACCAGGAATTGAACCGTGACCTCCTGGTTCATAGGTTGATGCTCAACCACTGAGCCACGCTGGCTGGGCAGGTATATAAGGCCTTAAAGATTGATGGCCGTAAAGGCTTATTTTTTAAGTGGACGCCACATACTTCTTTGAGTTAAAAATGGAAGAACTCCCTACAAAGTCTTAAATAAATTACAAGTATCGCCATGGACTGCACTGGGACAAGGCATTTCAGTGCCACTTGAGTGCTGTCGGTGTGTTCCCTCCCATGGGAGACACAGGTGACAGGGAGCCCACACCAGCTGCTCAGCTCTCGCCGGTGCTGTCAGGACCCACGGTTTCTGTGGCAGCGTCCCTGTCTCCCATCAGCACCGGGCAGATGTTCAAACTCATCCTGGCGGGAGGGACACCCGGGAGCCTCGGGCCGCGGCACAAGCTCACAGACTCGCTTCTGCATGGTGAGGGCAGAAGCCATGGCCCGGGAGGAGCAGGGAAGTGTGGCTGTGAAACAGTCCAGCCCCGGCCAGAGCAACAATCCCTTCGTTTCCTGGAAACTGTTCTGTGCCTGGCTCCGCCAGGTGGGCATTACGATCCCCAATATACAGACATGGAGCGTCGCCCTTTCTAAGCTCTCACGCGAATACCTCTCAGATCTGGGGTTCCAACACCAGGCTCCTGGCCTCCCAGATCCCGGCTGTCTCATGGCTCCTCCTCCCTCCTGCAGCGGCCAGGGAGCACCTACCATGGAGCTCCCCCGGCAGGAACGGGAGTGACCGTTCTGGCAGTGGTGCCTGGAGGAAGAGGTTTCCACAAGTTTTTTGTGGGTAGCCTGTGTAATTCAGCACAGACTCTGGCATGGTATCTGTGTGTGCTTTTTATAAAAGTCTTTTGCTTCCTTCTGGTCTAAGGTTCTTCGTTTTTTTATCCTCACCCAAGGATATTTTTTTCTATTGATTTTTAGAGAGAGTGGAAGGGAGGGAGAGACAGAGAGAAACACCAATGTGAGAGACACATTGATTGGTTGCCTCCTGTATGCCCTCGACCAGGGCTGGGAGCCTGTGACCGAGGTAAGAGCTCTTGACCAGAATCGAACCTGGGACCCTTCAGTCCTCAGGCCGATGCTCTATCCACTGAGCCAAACCGGCCAGGGCTGGTCTAAGGTTCTTTTTTTTAAAATATATTTTATTGATTTTTTACAGAGAGGAAGGGAGAGGGATAGAGAGTTAGAAACATCAATGAGAAAGAAACATTGATCAGCTGCCTCCTGCACACCCCCTACTGGGGATGTACCCGCAACCAAGGTACATGCCCTTGATCGGAATCGAACCTGGGACCCTTCAGTCCTCAGGCGGACGCTCTATCCACTGAGCCAAACCGGCAGAGCTGGTCTAAGGCTCTTTATGGTAAACTTCTGCAGAAAGTTCAACATTGATGACGCGAGGAACCAGCATCATATAATGCCGATGTTGTCTTCAAGCTAAAAGAGAGACTGGAAGAGGACCGCGAGCCAAGGCCAGCTGGCGGGACTGCGAGCCATGGAGGGACCCCTCCGACCCACGCCAACACAGAGTCTGCTATTTCTGCCATATTTGATCAGTTATTTTTTTTTTAGTACCTTTTCTCCAGAGAATCACCTGTCACACAGCCAAAGTCTCCCACTTCGGTTTTCCGTGCGCTGACTAGTCTCTGTCACAAAGGACTGAAGTTACCTGCCGGCGCATAGTCAGTCCCTTTCAGCGTAACTCACCACTTCTTATTTGGGTCACTTATGTGATTCAAATGCTACAGTTCACAGGTTAGGTTTGGATATACACACTTAAGGTCTACAGGCCTATTGCAGTGACAGGAAGTGTTATTGGTGTATTAGAACCAAGTGGCCCGCATATACTGTTACCTAATTGCAAAGACTTTAAAACAGAGTAAACTGATGTTCGTGCACAGAATGTCCTTGGACTCACCAAGTGGCCAAGTGAAAAAGAATATTCTTCATTCATATGTAAAAATATGTTAATATAGTACTTGCTGACAATGGGAAAAAGTGAGACAAATTCTAAAATTAATGATCGTCCGATGATGTTACTTTTCTGATGGCACACTCAGCAGAATAGGACGGAGTTAGAAGCTTCTCTACGTGAAACTACGTGAAATACTATGTGAAACTTCGAACGGCCAGGCGTAAGAAGAGAGAAACGGCTGATAGAGAGGAAGCCTTAGGGAGACCCCAGTCCAATGGGGAATGACGTCATTGGTTGTAAATGTGCCCTTTTTATTGGAGGTCATAACGACATCAACACTCCATGTCATATTTATTCGAAATAACATCTTCTATGGAAATAATTGGTCCTTGTTTCTGTGCTAAATAATTTGTAAGACATTGCAATAATAATAATAATAATAACAATTTTTACTCTCGCCCTGACTGGTTTGGCTCAGTGGATAGAGTGTCGGCCTGAGGACTGAAAGGTTCCAGGTTTGATTCCGGTCAAGGGCATGTACCTTGGTTGCGGGCACATCCCCAGTAAGGGGTGTGCAGGAGGCAGCTGATCAATGTTTCTCTCTCATTGATGTTTCTAACTCGCTATCCCTCTCCCTTCCTCTCTGTAAAAAATCAATAAAATATATTTTTTAAAAAATGTTTACTCTCTACATAGCTTCAGAGTTTATAGAAAATGCTCACTAAACTAAGATTCTTTCTTACTCATTTAAATGGGTGTGTTATGAAGGTGACTTTTTAAAACAAATACTAGTGGAGCTCTGTAGTCACCATTTTATTTTAATAAGAGAAAAGAGAAACTAGTAAAATAAATTGTGAAGTTCTGGCAAACATCGGTATTGCTTTTTTGATTAATTACTGATTCTTTCAATATTATTTCTGTAGATTAAAATGTGTGGATGAGCTACGCTGTGGCTGTACATAGGCCAAGCCACACAATATTGGCCAGATTCAGAGAAACCTCGGTAAAAACAGGCCCCATCTACAGCCTCTCTCCGCAGAGGAGCTAGAGGAGGTGGAGGAGACAGCCTCGAAGGAACACATGACTCAGTCCTCTCTTAGACACAGCTGATTGGACCAAACTGGAGCATCTGGCCATGACCTTGGCCAATCATATCGTCTTCTACGTTTTAGGGAGGAGTTGTAGGAAAGTTGGTTGATGAGAGAAATGGGGATGGGGAGAGAGAGAGAGAGAAAGAGAGAGAGAGAGAGAGAGAGAGAGAGAGAGAGAGAGAGAGAGAACTGGAGAGTTCCATCTGCCTGGAGCTCTGCTAAGCCTGGAGGGGAGCCCTCTGTCAGTCGGATCTAGAATCAGGGACACTGCAATCAGCCAGTCCTCAGTCTGAGTACCCCCACCACGTCATGGATGTATGAAACCGCCTAAGACCCATCACTTCTCTGAGGTTGTTTCCTCGTGTATAAAATGGGGCTAGGGAAATTTCCTTTGTGGGGTGTGATGGGAGGGTCATTAGGGCTTTAAGATAACGGATCCAAAGAACCCCGACCAGTTTCTGAAATATACGAGGCTCAGTACATGGAAACCATTATCCTTGTTGGTTTCCTCCCCCCTTGTCCCCCCAGTTTCCTGCACCTCACCCTCACCCTCCACACTCTCTCCAGGGTCAGCGTTGGCATGTGGGGTGAGAAGACCCCCGATTTATGCTTTGGCTTCTCTTTTTATAACATTACTCACTCTGGCCCCAACAACTTCCATGTTTCCCCGAGTGAAACGAAGCTATGAATCTCCTGGTTCTGTGTCTGAGCCACTGGTGTCACCTCTTAAACCAGTGGTTCTCAACCTTCCTAATGCCACGACCCTTCAGTACAGTTCCTCATGTTGTGGTGACCCCCAACCATAAAATTATTTTCGTTGCTACTTCATAACTGTAATGTTGCTACTGTTATGAATCGTCATGTAAATATCTGATATGCAGGATGTATTTTCATTGTTACAAATTGAACATAATTAAAGCATAGTGATGAATCACAAAAACAATATGTAATTATGTATGTGTTTTCCGATGGTCTTGGGCGACCCCTGTGAAAGGGTCGTTCGACCCCCCAAAGGGGTCGCAACCCACAGGTTGAGAACCGCTGTCTTAAACCAAGAGGTCATGAGACACTGCGCCTGGAGCAGGTGTCGGGCATCTGGCTCGCTGCTCGGGCTGCTGTGGAATCCGCAAGACCAACTTGGGGTTCTACTTTCAAGGGCTTTTTTTTTTCTTCCTGGGAGTCACACCAAATAAATCTTTCTTCTTTTCTGCTCAGGGAAGTTGGTTTTATATTCTTTCACTACAGAACCCTTCTGACTCCCAGGAAACTAAAGACAGTGTTTCTTTCTCCAAGGCTTTTATTCTACCAGGGCATTGGAAAGAGTCATTAATAACCGAGACACAATCAAAACAATGGCACAGTCTGTGGGGTGAAATAATTCATTATATAGAATTTTAATTCAAGTCTTTCCTGCGAAGACACGGCTGCACCAGCACAAGCTTGAATGCAATCACTAGAGCTTGGCTTGCTTTAGGCGGATCCATAAAAACATTTCTGCCAAAAGCAAACTTGGAAGCAAGGAGAAATGTGTTTGGGGTCATTTCTCGTGTGTCTGGGTAGTGCAGTAGTTTCTAGAATAAATACATCAGGAGCATGGTAGAAATTTAATATCAGTATTTTGATTTCCTTATTTTCTTAAGATTGGATTTAAACGCTTGATATAAAGCAGACTTTTAATTTCCCATTTTTCAAAGACAATATGGAAAGGTCACTTTTGAGCTTTTTTAAAGTTCTAAGAGATGACGCATCCCAGCACCACCGTCTCCCAGGCTTCAAAATCAAATTTCCGGCCACTGTTGTGCCTTTTGGTTTGGCAAACACGTGCCCCTTCTGTGTGTTGGAATAGAGATTATTTTTATTGCTGGTTTCTGCGTTTTAGGTAGGAGATCTTCAGAACACTCCGCCAAATACAGAAAAAGAACATCGCACGCTTTAATGAGATAGACCGTTTGCTTTGTAACAAAATGCCTGATGCAGATTCATAAGAGATCTGGAAGGGTTCTCAGCTGAGTCCTCTCAGACTTACCTTGACCACGGTATTTTTTTATTTTTTACTGCTTCCTTATTAGTAAAGATGACCACATTCAGAAAGATGCGCGTTCTTGAGCTGGTAGCTTTGTTCCCAGAAACACAGCCCACAGCCAACAGGGAACCAGGCCAAGCCAGGCCACCAGTGACCGAGGGCTGTCAGACCAGACCTTGCTCTCAGATCAAAAGCTGTGGCCAAGTCTGTGCCCAAGGACATGGCTGGGCATCGGCCTGAGGAGCCGGTGGGGTGTCAGGGCCGGAGCTGAAAGACAGTCCCTGACAGAGGACACTTCCTGGGGAAATACCATGGGCCGCCCTCCGGTCTGGTTCCAGCTGGCCCAGCGGACCTGGCCTGGCCGGGGTTTAGCGCTGGGGTAAAGGGTCCGGGGATGAGCTCCTTAGTCCAGAATCTTTGAGGCATGACAGCGAATTCTACGTTTACCATCAACTAGTCTGAACATCTCAGCTTGGTCTCAGAATTCGCTTTTAATTAATAAACATTTAGTGAAAGTTATGATGTGTTTCAAGGCCAGCTAATTTCAAATTGACCGCAAACAGACATAGTGCTTATGTACGCACTCATTTCCGCCAGCAGAAAGGGAACGTCTTCAATGGTGGGTCCAAAAAAGGTCGGAACTCAGAAGAAGGAGGAAGGTGCTGCTCTTCCTGCCCCTGGCAAAACCTCCCTGAGCACCCCCCATCCCCAAGGGTCATTTGTTCTATTCTATAAAATCCCCAAATATTGCTATTTTGGTTTTCTTCATAAGGCTTCAAAAAAACCTACTTTTTCTTTTTTTTTAAATATATTTTTATTGATTTTTTTTTTATAGAGAGGAAGGGAGAGGGATAGAGAGTTAGAAACATCGATGAGAGAGAAACATCGATCAGCTGCCTCCTGCACACCCCCTACTGGGGATGTGCCCGCAACCCAGGTACATGCCCTTGACCGGAATCGAATCGAACCCGGGACCCTTCAGTCCGCAGGCGGACGCTCTATCCACTGAGCCAAACCGGTTAGGGCAAAACCTACTTTTTCTAAACTTTAATAAAGTTCTTCTACTTGGGAAATTAGGAACTATTTGTGATCCAAGGCTTTCCTTAGTCCCGAAGAAAGGAGTAATTTCCAGGGTGCGTGCTGTGAACGCATAAGGACAGGCCCACAATGCAGTCAGTTAGGCCAAGCCCTGCGACCCAGCTGAGACCATAGTGCCGGATCTGCCAGAACTGGATTTACACCAGAGAATCACGACTTCTCTGTCCAGTGCTATGACGTCATCTGCCTGA
The DNA here is from genome assembly GCF_000147115.1 of Myotis lucifugus. Taxonomy (NCBI): domain Eukaryota; kingdom Metazoa; phylum Chordata; class Mammalia; order Chiroptera; family Vespertilionidae; genus Myotis; species Myotis lucifugus. Next base: position 206,639 of record NW_005871862.1, read on the forward strand.
CAGCGCTATGACGTCATCGGCCCTTCCCTGGAAGAAAGCCACCTTGCAGTGGCCAACCTGTCACGTTGCCTGAACGTCGGTGTCCCAGCTCCCTTCTGCCCAGGAAAGCCTTTCATTTTGTTAAGTTCCCCTGAGGGCCCATCTGTCCAGTGGGATGCTGCCCGATTCCTGGATTGTTAGATAAATTCAGCAAGGTCTCCAAGATGGATTCGGTTGAATTCTGTTTTATAAGAGTGCGGTCATTAATTTCGCCTTCGTTATTATTTTATTGGTTTATAAGGAATATCTCTGTTTATGGGAACATCAATGGTTTCCAAGAAAAGGCCCCGGATAAAAAATTATCAAAAGAATAGAAAGCTCCTGGCTTGTCTTAGGACACCTACTAACTTGACTAAAAACACCAAAACCAGGCTGTGGCTGACTGTACTGCTGTGATGGCGGGTTGCATTGCGGGGCCTCCGTGCCATGGCCCCCACCGCCATGCAGGTCGGGAAGAAAACCCGTTAGGTCAGGTGACCCGGGAGCAAGAAAGGCTCAGGAACAGTGTACCCTGGGAAGTGGAAGAACTAACCAGGGATTGGCACCATTTAAAAAAGTAGTTTCTTCTCCATTTAGATGTTGCTTAAGTAGTTCGCGGTGAAGTTGGGATTAGCTTGAAATGGGTGGGTTTTAGATGTTGCTTTAAGAAATTCGCGATGAAGTTGGGATTAGCTTGAAATGGGTGGGCTGCAGGGGTGCACACTTCCTTTCCTCTG